>NC_072731.1:251416331-251716331 GCF_026930045.1 Uloborus diversus
AACCTCATGAGATAACTTTTTATGTATTCTGTAACACCATTTATTTCTTACTGGGGAAATACCAACAGGTATACCAGTCCTCGAAACTAAATTCGACAAAAATGTCCCAAGTTAGGGTATTGTCCCAAGTATGGGCACTTGACTGGACTGTAAAGGAAATAAAATATTTAAAAAAACGAAAACAAACCGCCCTTTTTTTGCGGGACTCAAGATATATATAATAATGTTTAACTGGAATATTTATTACAACTTTTAATGCTCAAAAGTGAAAAGCAGCAGTCCAGAACAATTGATTTCTCCGCCAAAGTACGTGTACCATTTAAATAAATATACTAATTGGTAAAATATTTTAAAAACGGAGCATATCCTTAACTTCGGCACATTCGTATTTAAAAGAACTATTAATAAACATTCTGCCGTGTGCAGGTAAACGGCAGTATCTGCAGAGTTTTCGAGATATTTGAAGAAATTTGTGTTGAACTCAATGCTAACAATCTGGAAAATGTTGGAATTACGACGTTTTTTTTTTTTTTTTTTGAGCAATTACGATTGCTTATTGCTTTCATTTGTCTGTTTTTGGCGTGCTATCATTTTATTTTCTCACCGCCACCCTCCGCACCATCACCGTCGACCGGATCCTCACGATGCTGCTCCTATAGCGAAAACCGTCTCCAGGTTGCATCCATATCCTTCACAGACGAGCATACATACACAACTACACACACACACACACACAAATACATACACCTACACACACATAAACAAACACATACGCACAAACACACACTCAAACACATACATACACACGCATACATACAGACACCTACACATACAAAACTACTCACACACTCATGCCTAAACACAACTACCCACACACTCATACCTGCACGCAGACACAAACACACATGTCTACACACACATACATATACCCCCTACACACACCCCACACACACACACATAAACACACATGCCTACATACACACACACACTCGTGATTGCGAAAAACATAATTTGAATTCAAGATGTCAACATTCAAATTAATTTTTTTTTTCGCGCGTTTTTTTTTTTTTTTTTCAGCGGAAACCAAATAAGCAAGCTTGTACAGTTAAGCTAACGTACAACAGATGACAAAAATGAGAAAAAAAATGCAGCCCTTTGCCTGCACACCGCAGCATTATGAAAAGTATGAATGAAATTGAATGAGCTAAAAAAAGTAAATAAATAATGCGAAGACAAACCTGTCTAGACGGAGTGCCATCGTTCTGTATTAGGCGGCTCTGGAAAAAACACGTATAATTCATTCTTCTGTACAGGTGGTAACACGTACATACTTTGCTCACAACTACATCGTCAAGGCAGTTGGTGTTCTGTTGTTTTCAGCCAACATTGTTCCTTGAAAATATTGGCGCCGTCTAATTCTTAGGCTGAACTTACACAAAAAATCGTTTAATGCTACCGCTGTGTCATCCCGCAATTTCCACTAACAACGTAAAAAACATAGAATAGGGAAGTTTTTGATTTTTCAATTATATTTTTATATGATAGAGTAACATGTATGAACATCATAGGTGAAAAAAATTTTGCGATACGATAAGTAGTTTTTTTTAAATTAATTTTTAAAGTTCAAGCGCCTGTGACGTCAGATGGCATAGGAAGTGACGACATGCGCCTTCCGGTAGGGCAGAAGCCGAAGGTCACGCATTCGACTTCGCAGACGAAACGTAAAAGGCTTATCTCCTCGCATTTAACTCCTCGCGTTTCTGGAACATTAAACCTCTCATCCTCTCGGAAATATTCGAATATCCTCATTGATGTTACACGAGGAAGATTATTTAGATTGTGCTTTAACGAATCCGGTCTCCATAGTGTGTTCAAAAGGATTTTTTAATTTCAAAAAAATAAAAATATCAGCGCGCTCAAAATGTTCCTAGCGAAAACAAGGGATCTTCGGCGGAAGGCTGCCCATTCGCGCCCTGTGACGTAGGCTAGTGACGTTTCAGAAGCGCGCACTTTTGCGCGTGGATTTTTAAAAAATCATTAAAAATCAACCACGGTGTTTTAAAATTCGGCGATGGGGAATTTTTTAGTTTTGAGGGTCAATTAACAATATCCAATAGCCAAAATATGAACATTTAATAGGTTGCAACTTCCCTTTTGAGTGACGTTAGTTTAAAACCTTTTCCCGTTACTTCATGGTTCAATTTCAGCAATGCATTTTCTGAAGTATTTACACTGACCGCTCTTTTGCAAGCTACATGCCTCTTAATTTAGTAAAGAAATAATTTCACCAAAAGTGTGTTGCTTGATGCTCCTAAAAATTGGAGAAAAATCGTAATGAAAATTGAATTTATCGTAATGAATGTAACGAAAAACCAAGGTTTAATCACACAAAGCTTGCGTTCGACGAACCTCACCGGTCTACCGGTGAGTAACCAGTTACTAACCGCAGCATTCTATCATCAACCGGTTACCGCAACGGTTACTATTTTAAGCTGTTTATTGGTTGATTGAAGCACGTGACCATTAGCTGTCACGTGATCGATTAACCGGTGTCGACCGGTGAGGTTCGTCGAGTGCAAGCAAAGTGTACATTTTAGCGTAATTTAAATCTAGTACTATTTTTAAGCGAATTCATTAAGAAACTTGAGAAGTCAAGGAATTAAAACTAAAAATGAAACAGAAACCTACATTATGTCCGAAATTTTATGTTTTGTGCGAACTGAATCGAGAAGGCAAAATTTCAGTTTCTGGCCTGTCTAATAATGCCAACGAAATTTTTTTCTCCAAATATAAACATTTATCAAAATGGCGGCTGTTGAAACAGTAAGCAGAGTTAATTGTTTTAGATACCGATTATGATAAGAATATCTAGTCTACTTTTAGGCAAAAAGCGTATTGAAAAACAGTATGGGAAACAGTTAGTACCAAATTCTTTCTAGTCTGTGAGCTGATATTTTTACTTCCTTTTACAAAAAAAAAAAGGAAGTATTGTATTCGCGAAAAAAATTTCCCTCAAAAATCGACCTTAATTTCCATTTTGCTCACCCTCGAATGAATGTTGATTTTTTCTTTCGACTCGACCACACGTGGATAAACGCCTAAGAAAGTATAGACACGCGAAATATCTATTTTGACGATTCCCGAGTTAGTTACAACGAGTTTTCTCGTGACGTCTGTATGTGCGTATGTGAGGATGTATGTCGCATAACTCAAGAATGGTATGTCCTAGAAAGTTGAAATTTGGTACGTAGACTCCTAGTGGGGTCTAGCTGTGCGTCTCTCCTTTTGGTTGCACTCGGGTGTTTCTAAGGGGGTCTTTTGCCCCTTTTTGGGAGGAAATCATTGTTAATTTCGATGTAAACTCAAGTGGTGTCACAATTTGGCGGACACTTCGCGATATATCACCAGTCTTTTGGTCTCCAAGTTTTGTCGTCAACTTGGCGACAAATTTGGCGATTTTTTTAAAATCTGGTTTCAATATGGCCACTGCTGGTGATATTTAGAGAGCAAACGTATATATATATATATATATATATATATATATATATATATATATATATATATATATATATATATATATATATATATATATATATATATATATATATATATATATATATATATATATATATATATATATATACATATACATATATATACTTGTTTGACATTAAATCATAACGCTGATGAATTCATAGACTGTGACAGTACTGATGCTTTGAGACTTTGAGTTTTATTAAATTTTATTAGTACAACAAGCTGAGCGATTTTAAGATGCCAGTAGTGCTAGTGTATTATATCTACATAAAATATGTACAAATAATATTCATGTGGTGCGTATTTTTTATTTATTTATTTATTTTTTTTTTTTTTCAGTTTTGCTTTCTGCACCAATATAAAAACGTAAAGATATTGAATTGACTTTAACCTTAAGCTACAAAACGTGTCGAAAGTTGCCTACAACGTTCTATACAACATTTGTATACATTAAACCTGCTATTCTCCTCATATTTTGTTACCTTTTCTTTGGAAGAATATTTTATCCATACGCTTAGTTTTAAACCTAAGTTGCAAACGTCTCTGCATTTGCAGTCCACAAAAAACATAACTGACAAGAAAAAAAAAAAAAAATGTGGCTTATGACTTGCCTTGAATGTTTGATTCAAACTCATCCCTTGATCGGTGTAAAAAGTAAACAACCGCTGCAAGTCTTCCAACGCGAATGTTTAACCGTCTCCATTTTAAGTTTTTAGAATGAAAATGAGACGCTACAAATTTTAAATGGTCTAACAGCGAAACGTCCTGATGGCATTTATTGAAATACATAAACGACTTGATCATGCGTTATTCGATAAACTTGGGTACTGCAACATATAAAGAAGACAGGTCACATAACACAGTTTTAAACTCGCCCAAAATTTTAAAAAAGGAAGAAACCTACAAGGGCACATACGGACCCGTTATATAGCCCGCTGCTCTTTATATATTTGATCATCTATAAAACCGTATTCAAAGGGTGGGTTTTTAGGGTTCAACCCCCCCCCCCCCAAAAAAAAAAAATTTTCAATGCTGTTCCTAAAATTGCTTTCTATTATACTTTATTTGCTGAAAAATTGCCAATGAAACATAATGTTTCATTGCAAGTTTTATCATAAAATACGGTGATCTTTCTTCGTGCACTGTAATTTTCAAAATAAGTTTTCAATTTGTTCGTTTTGTAAAAGCTCAGTCATCTTAAACATTTCACTCTGCTCTACATTCCCCTTCGTTTCAAGAAAGAAAACAAATCAAAGAAAAAATTATTTACTGGAATTAATTTTCATAATGTACATGTTAAGCATTTATAAATAAGTGATACATTAACCCTTTAGGAATTAAAATTATGGAACCTCAGTAAGTTGACATCCGCTTAGGTCGACAGATTTTTACTTTCTCCTTAACGTGTTTATAGAGGTTCCACTGTAAACGATTCTGCACAGCGGATTTACAACTAAAACGCACGAGTTTGAAATTATAAGATTTTCGAAATTAAATTGACTATTCTCACAGATAGCGATAAATAAGACGTATTTAGCTAAATATAAGAAATCTTATTTCTTAGATTTGGCGACAGAGCTTGGCAAAAATGATCACGATGACTTTGAAAGTTATTCAATTAAGAAAGTTGATTTTAAAATCCAAAAATTACGATAAAGGGGCTATCAAAACTATGTTAGAGATAATTGTGAACGGAGAGCAACTTCAAGTAGAAAGAGGTCGACTTCAGAAACAAGAAGAGAAAGTTTGGGAATTGGAACGCATAGGAAAAGAGAGAGCTTTTGAATTAGAAAAGTAACGACTCATTAACGGTAATGTAAATCTAGGTGCGGATAGTAAAATGATAAAATGACATTAAATCAAGACGTGGTTGTTAACAAAACCTATAACTATTTACATAAGCTAATTCGGATGCTTGATCTCAAGAAATCTGAAGTTAGTTTTTATTTAGTATTTTTACTTCCTTTTACAAAAAAGGAAGTATTGTATTCGCGAAAAAATTTTCACTCAAAAATAGGCCTTAACTTCCATTTTACTCACACCCGAATGAATGTTGAGTTTTTTTTTTTTTTTTTTTTTTTGACCCGACCACACTTGGATATATGCCTAAGAACGTACAAACACCCGAAATATCCATTTTGACGATCCCCGAGTTAATTACAGCGATTTTTCTCGTGACGTCCGTATGTACGTATGTATGTGTGTATGTACGTATGTATCTCGCATAACTCAAAAACGGTATGTCCTAGAAAAGTGAAATTTGGTACGTAGACTCCTAGTGGGATGTAGTTGCGCACCTTCCCTTTTGGTTGCATTCGGATGTTCCTAACGGGATCTTTTACGCATTTTTTGGGGGGAAATCATTGTTAATTTCAATTTAAACTCAAGTGGTGTTATAATTTGTCAAACACTTGGCAATATATTGCCAAGTTTTTGACCAACAAGTTTTGTCGCCAACTTCGCATTTTTTTAAAATTTTTAAGTCTGATTTTAATTTGGCCAATGTTGGTGATATTTAAAGAGTTAACCACTGAATCACATTAAAATTGCCAATAATGAGGAAATAATTCTGTGTAAAACTTTTTTTGCTTCGGTTTGTAAGAAGCTAGAGGTGAAAATATTTAGTGTTTCCTTGCTTAATCCAAGGCGCTGTTGTCATTAAATTGACGTAAAAGGAAGTCATGTGATGCACTCATCAGCCCGTTTGAAAGGCAAGTACGGATGACTAAAATAAATGAAGATGACTAGATAGATCATTTGTTGGGACTATTTCTACGTGAAATCACTCAAATAATTGCTAGAGAACCAGTAAAAAAGGCAAATAAATGAACGCATTATGAAACTGTTATTAAAGCACTTTGAACTTAATCCAGAAAAATTTTATCAAAAATTTAAATAGTACATGGAGTAACTACGCATTTGAATTCCGAATCGACATCCGAAAAACAAACTTGTGTCGGATGTCTTTTCATCTATAAGCTCATTTCTTTTGCATTGAAAAAGACGTTCCTTGTAACGCCGAAACACATGTTTGCAGTAATCTGCAATTTGTGCTTTTTGACGGTGTTATTTCTTATTTTACTCGCTATAGTCGACAATTTTACTCGCTTTGTAAGACTCTATCCGTCTAAGAATACTTCTGCTCACTATGCTCTAAAACGTCTAGAAGAATTTGTAAATGATGCTTACTTCCTGAGACAATAATCAATGATAGAGGTCATTGTTTCACATCACGTGCATTTGCAAATCGAACTGTATCAATCAAACACTAACTTCTAAGTAAATATAACAGGGTTGGCAAAAACCTGGGTTTAAAAAAAAAAAAAAGCCCATGGACCCAGGTTTTTTTTGGGGTTTTTTAAATAAAACTCAAAAAAAACCCAACTAAGTTTTTTTAAAAGAAATGTGGTTTTTTTTTGTTTTTTTCAGGGAAAATGTGGGGTACTTATAGCATATTGTAGCGCAAGTATATGTACAAAGCACAAAAATTGTCTTGGGGTAAAAAAAAAAGCTGGAAAATTCGGTGTTTTCTGAAGAAAAGTATAAAAGATGATGAAACCCAAGAATGGTGAAGTTTCAGATTTTTTAGTTTCCATGATTACCAACAATTAAGGCAAAGTTACTTCTTGAGTGATAAAATCTTATGTTCGTTTTTAATTACTACGTTTTTTTTTTTTTTTTTTTTTTTTTTTTTTTTGCATTTTACTTTATTGTATTTCATTTTGTTATGCAAAACTACTGCAGAACCTCAAGTAGTTTAAATCCCTTTTACTGAATTCCAGCTTAATCAAGACATTTCTTTTAATTTTATATTGCCTGTTTCTCTATTTCTGTGTACAGAGTAAGAAATATTAAACTTTTTCGTAAAATAATGAAAATACTGTACATCCCATTCTGTTTTCTGTCCGACAGTTTGTAAAACCTGTTAATTTATAAAAAATATACCTTGTTTATTCGAGATTTGTGACGTGTTGGTTTGCAGAAAATAATTCACATGAAAGCCTTTTAGCTAGAGTAGTTTCCTCTGTGCAATCTACAAATATTGAGAAAATCAGACGTGACAGGACTTAGTCAAGATAATTTGAGTTATTTGTTGACCAGTTAAAGAAAAAAGTTAAATATATTTATTTAAAATCTTTGCAGCATTTTTTAAATGCTGTTAAGAGTTAAGAAATACTATTAAAGTTCAAAATTCATTTTTTATGTCCATTGTCTGTGGTGAAGAACAAATAAAAAAGAAGTTTAAATTGTAAAAGTATTTAAATTAATTAATATTTTCAAAAACTTCTCAGAAAATTTTTAAAAACCCATAAGTGGGCTAAATAATGTGGTTTTTTTAAATGGGTTTTTTCAAAAAAAAAAAAAAAAAAACTTTGGGTCCAACCCAGTTTTGTCCAATTTGGCCAACCCTGAAATGTACACTTGCATTAGGGCTTAAAAGCTTTTATAAATTTATTTTCAAGAGAAAGTACAGAATATAAAGTGCATGTATTAGTATATAATGCACACGCGACGAGTAGTTTGTTTTGATAGTCGAATAAAAAATTTGAACAAAAAACATTAATTTATACATTTATTGACACATACAATTGACAATATTTATACATAGGATGCAATCACAACTCGTTCATTGAAAATGAATAAATATACAAAATAATCTACAAATTACATATATTACAAACATGTTCAAATAATTCGTTCGCTACGAGCAAAGTTTAAATCAAAACTGAACTAAAGTAAAACAGTAAGTCTTATACAAAGCAGTGATTATGTTTTGAACATGCATAGACATGCACATAATAATGTACTTAGCCATTACAAATATGTAGTTGGAATATGCGACCCGTAATAGTAAAGATTTGAAATAATCAGTAAATTTAATATGTACATAATAAAACCTCGTTTCCTCCAAAGTATTGAATACTTCTTTAGGCGATTAAGATTGCTTTTTTCTTCTTTTGCCATGTATTTGATGTTAGATCTATTTGTTTTGTAAATGGTAAAAGCGTTATTGGGTGCTAGGAAGATGAAACCCGGAAAGCTCTGCAATTAAATATTACCGTCTACTTTTTGAGGCATGCATAAGTACCGTATTTATTTTTATTGATTCTTTCTTTTTGTTTATTCTTTTTCATTAATTCATTTATTTGGTTTCCTTTTTATTATTTATTTACTTATTTTTTTATTTTTTATTAATTGAAGGGTTCGGGGCAAGAATGAGATATGCCATATAATGAGAATTTTCAATTTCAGGCCAATTTCAAATTTATAAAAAAAAATGTAAAATTTTTCAAAGGTTCATTCCATAAATTTTACAAACTTTTTAACATTCATTGTCATGATTTAGATATTTTTAACATGTCCTATTACAACTTTAAATCTTCATGTTTTAACATTTTAAATGTATAGTTAGTTTTAATTGCTTTTCCTATATTGTTGCCACTGTAATTGGATTATTTCTGTAGTATGCAATGCTTTTTAATCAATAATAAATAATAAATACATAATATATTCTGAAATACTAAAACTAATACTAATATGTTTTTCCCCCAAATGACATAATCCATTGCCGTGTTTATTTCAATTTTAGTTATGACAAACAAAAGCTTTGATCAAATGGTCACTCCTTGTGGCTTGTCACATTTCTGCCACGAGGCCTTCAATTAATTTATTTGTTTTCCTTTTTATTAATTCATTTATTTGTTTTCATTTTTTTTAATTTACTTTTTTAATTAAATGATTCGAATTGTCACTCCTTGTAGCTTGTCACATTTCTGTCCCAAGCACTTCAATTCATTTATTTGTTTTCATTTTAATTAATTCATTTATTTGCTTTCATTTTTATTTATGTACGTTTTTTATTTATTTCTGCAGATGATAAATCTCGTCTTATTGATTTACTTATTTCTTTTTTTCGAGCAATTGTTTTCGAATTGGATACTTGTAGTTTACTTATTAATTATTTTTATAAAATGCGTAATTATGAAGGAGTATTCTCTATCGACTTTTTTTATTTATTTATTTAAGTCTTTTTCTTTTACAATTTCTTTTGTATTGAATGTTCTTTGTGTGTTACTATTTTCAATTTAATTTTAAATGCTTATACCCCTTATTTTCATGAATGATTATTCTTTACTTCATTTAATTTAAGAATTTCTTACCCACTATTCGAATAAAATAAGTTAGAAAATATTTTTCGTTTTCACTTTGCCTTATTTAAAATAATTAGGCTTCTTACTTTTGTTAAACATTACAGTTTTCTGCAGTAGCTTTTATTTACAACTAAAAAATCTCCCATCAAGGTATGATGGGTGAAAATTTGCTTCTACATTTGAACGCAGCCATTGACTGTTTGATGATATTTTGGTAGTTGAAGTTTCAACCCTAACTCCAGTCGATTAACCCTTAACTTCAGTAGATAGCGGTCATCGTTGACCACTTTATTTGTTTCTTTACATATTCTCCTAATATCAGCCGTGTCAAAATAAAGCATTTCCCTAACATTACCAAAATATATTATAAAATTATCATCTCGTGGTTTGAGTTTCATTTTTCATGACGTCAGCGTTACTCGATCATTCGATATTATATGTATATGGATTGCGCACATTTATCACTTCACGGCTGCTTCATGTTTGTTTTTGGTATAACTTTTGAAATCTTACGATTCATTATACCCTTTATTCTTCTTCTTCTTTTTTTTTTGTCCGACATTTGGAATGCGTAAAAAATCTGAAGAGATGATCTGAAATTTATGCAAACTCATTACTTTTAGAAATAAGAAGGAATCGCCAGGTGCATTCTTGATTGAAAAAACTTTAACTTGCAAGAAACGAATTCATTTTTAAAAAAGAAATGTAACTAATTTCCAGGCCTGCTGACCATCACCCATTTAATATCTGGTTGTTTTCTCTTACATATTACAGGCTTCTTTAGAGCATGAATAAATTAAAAGGACACTAAATTCTGTACGAATCTCATGCTATCCTCTACTCTTGGCAGTTTGCTTAAACGTACTCGGGCTGGATAAAGAGTGAAAATATTCTTGGCCGCCTAGAACGTTAATCCTCAAATAAGTCATTTAAAAACTCCTGGATAGACCATGACAGGACCTAGAAAGTACGTTTTAGTACTACCGTGGCAATGAAAGCTGAAGCTCATGTGGCATTTTTTAGAGGTTTACTTTAATGGCATGAAAAATGTGAGTGTTTATTTATTATTTTTTTCTCGATTAGCAATGTAATTTTGAGTATAACAGAAATTTCTTTCAAGAAACCTGTAGAAAAGTCAATGTATTCGGCTATTGGTACACATGGTTCTAGACGCCAATGAAAAATAGCTGAATCTTGAGCTGACGACAACGAGCTTATTTTATGTCGAAGTGTTAGGGCTGATAAAGAGCCGTTCACAAACCAATCAGATTAACTTTTCCTTAAATTTATTCATTCAACTCCAAAACTGCTTTATTAGCGTAAGTATGTGACGATATATAGTTTTCTTTTTTTTTTTAATAAGTTCATATCTAACCTATATGATGGGGGAAAAAACGTAGCGAGGGAACAGTTAACTCCACGGACGAAACTAGATATTTCATCAGTTCTCTAAATTTCTGTTTTTTTTTTTTTTTCTAATTAATCGTTTTGACTACTGAATGGATCAGTAAACAATAACAATTTTAATTTCTTTGACGCCAGTAGCTTTTACGCTTAGATTTTTCATGGCGAAAAGCAGCCCCAGGGACACACGAATGAATGCTTCTCTTACAGAAGAAGGATGTACTTTGCTTTTATTAGGGTTTTCGCTGAATTGTCGAAGATAGCTAAAAAATTATGTTTAAAAAGCAGTGAAAATGTTAAAATTAAAGTTAGGGCGAAAATTAAATTTAAAACAAATTTTAACTGACAAAAAAAATTTTCCTACAAAAAAAAAAAAAAAAAAAAAAAAAAAAAGAATCCGGAACTTTAATCAGGTGCGTTCTGGCATCAAAACACTCCTACACAAAACCAAAATTGTACTCAACGCAGCGCAATATTACGAGTTTTACACATAAATTACGCAAACAAGATAGTCAGGCTATAACAACAGCAACAAGTTCCTTCTGTTTTATTTGAGGTAGTCTATGAATAGGAAACAAAAACGTAAAAAAAAAGTTAAAATAGTGCAGTAACTTGACTACCGAACATCGAACAAGATTGTTCGATCTGGCGTAGAGCATTTTCATTTTGTTTCAAACAAGTTTAATTTTTTTCAAACTCTCTTCCACCATATTTTTAAGCATAGAAATCTTATATGAATGCTTGGAAATAAAACTTCAAGGTTACAACCGCTTTTTTTTTTTCTTCTGAAAACTAAAGCAATATTTTCAGTGTTCAGATCACTGAAAAATTCTAGCATCAGAAATAAATTATTTTTGTTCCTCAATTCGAGTGTGGAGAAAAAAAAATTATTGAAGCATTTCTGAAAAAAGGAATTTCTAAAATATGTGCGTTATCACCTTAGTACACATGGAAACATTCTTAATATAAATATTATACTCATATATATGAAACGACTTTCATTTTTCAAAGCGTAAATCATGCAAAATTAAAAGAGATTATTGATTGAAAAGCAAGCTCGTGTAGTTCCAAGAGTTAACTAATTCAAGCATTGAGAAGGAATAAAAGATGGAGAGAGAGAAACCTTCAATTCTTGAAGCAAGGATCCCAATTCACGTGATATATATGAAAGTAAAGTTTTGGAAGAAATCAGGTTTCTTCCTCTCGTTTCACATAAAACTCCCATTTGTCGAATTTGAATCATGTGACTTGAGATCTTTTTCCTAAGTCAATAATGACTTTCTCTCTAAAGTTACTAATTTCTACTCTATGGATGCAAGAACTAACTCATCAATCGCATGATTTACTTCATTTGAGGGACATTGGGTACAAGAGATTAGTAGAAGACGTGTCCCACTCCCTTCAAGTACTTAAAAAGTTTGGCTCATTTTATGTTTATAATTTCTTAAGAAAATAATTAACTCCTGATGGCTTGTTTAGTATATTCTTATACTGAGATACTGTTCTGCAACAGCAGATGTCAAACAACTTTTTAAAAACAGAATAAATAATACAAGAAATTAATAATATTGTCATTCGACACAATGCTTCTCAACCTTCAGAAATTAATCATCATTTTTTTTGTTTTTGGCTCGTTTCTCTTACGTAAGTAATATGAGTGACTTTCTTGTTCCACATGATACATCACATCAAAAACAAGACGGTTGATATAAATAATTTTAAGATTAAAAAATAAGTTGTTTATCAATTCAGGTCCAAAACTGTTCAAAATTTCTTATTTATAAAAAGTCTCCAATCAAAATCCGACGATTTCCTGCATAAAAATAGTTCAAAGTAAGCAAAGTAAGCCGTAATGTTCTGCGGCATGTCTTATGAATCATTCCTATAGACTTTTGCGCACCATACTTACGGAAGGCGAGGCTAATTTATTTTGCTATTCGCAATTAAATGCTACCAGCGCTTGAGACTAGGTGGTTGCACTCCATCGTTCCACCGTCGATGACTATTCTGAAAATAAGTAAAAAGAAACTATGAAGATACCAGACATGTATTTGAGAAATTAACTTTGAAGCTTATTTTACATCTTAACAGGGAACCGCACGATTTATGTAATAATGGGGAAAAAATAGGTAGAGCAATCGAAAGAGCACATGAATTATTTTTTTGTTTTCTTTCTTTTTTTTTTTTTTTTTCCTTTTTTCCTCCATTTTTTGACACCTAAATTATTTGCCCTTCTCTCTCCGTTGTCAAGATATAAAGTCCTGAAGTCTGCCAATATTTTTAAAAAAGTCTTCACTTTTCAGGATTTGGCGCGAAATGGAAGGTAACCCGGGACTTCATCGTCGGCATGTAGCAGGATACCCATCTGTAAAGCTTGTGAAAAATGTCTTCCATTTCTCACCGAAACTTGCTAAATTTGGCGACCTTTCCTAAAAATTCGGTAGACTTTAAGAACTCACATTTCAATAATTGAGTGACGAGGTCAAATATTTTTAACATCCAAAACCTGTTTTATTTGCTCGATCGACTGCTGCTTATTTATTTTTTTTTCATTAATACACTATCGTATGGTTGCCTGGTTAGAAAAACTCGTCTTTCAATAGAATACTCGTATACCAACAAATAGTGGACAAATTTATATTTCCACGTAGTTGTTTCATTGAACAGTTGCGCGTTTCTAAGAAAATTTTCGAAATCATAAAAGCTGATTTCGTAAACAGACCTTATATTATGACAAGCAGACATAAAGTTTATCTTTGAGTTGATTTGCATTCAGTACTTTTCCAGTAGATTTCTCAATTCATCTGAATTATTTTTTTTACACTTCAGTAATTTTATTTCGGATGAAGTCAGTATTTTCTCTATTGTACCTCGAATCATCAATTTCCATGCTAATTTTATGTTTATTTTAGAGCACATTTTCCTACTGAATTCTTATTCAATAGATTCTATTTTGTAGTAATTGTTTCATTTAATAATGCATAATACTTCGAGTATTTAATCATTACATGCAATTCACGCTCACCAAATTTGCGTCAACTTTTATGTGGACTTTTTGTTTTTTGTTAAGCAGTGGTAACCAACCTACGGCCTTCAGGCCCCACATCCAGCCCGCGGAGAGGATCTGTGTGGACCGTCGATTCGTTCAATGTTACAAATCGGAAAGCACGATTAGTGACAATGTCTCAAGTTTTGAGTCTAATACCAGACACTGGTTACTGAAAAACATGACTTTAATAAAATAAGCATCAAGTAAGGGTATAACAACAATTATTGGTTTGTATTTTCTTTTCCATATTTATTATAAAAGAATAAAGAATTTTGAACATTTTTAGGTGTTCTGACCTGCGAGAACATTTTAATAGAAGTGCGGGGGGTAGAAAAAGCTTGGGCACCACTACTATTAAGTGAAGACCTTTACAGTTTCAATTCCTTGTACAAATAATACCAGTTTATTTTGATTTGCAGTAACCTAGAGAGCAATCTTTTAGAGGAAACTTTTTTTTAATATTAACCACATTCAACAATCATAACATATTTCAAATTTCTCTCTGTGTGTGTGCCTTTGTGTGTGTTTCATTCATTTTAAAATATTATAAATTATTTTTGAGTATAGATTGTCAAATTTTTGATGACTGCAAGTTTTAAGTACATGTACTTTATTTACATTTACCTACATTTACTTTAGAATTATGTATAATTCTCGAAAAAATAACCATAATTTTAGTACTGATGAAGAATTGTTTGAAACTTATTCATAACTCTGAAGATTTCTTTCTAATAACAATACATTTAAATATTAAATCTGAAACACGCATCTGCTGCGTCTTTAGAAAAGAGTCAGCTTTACTCGTAGGGAAAATTTGGAAGCACTGAAAAGTGTTTAAAAAAAATTTTAAATTAAATTGAAATAGAAAAATAATTTATTTCTTGCAAAAAAGTGAACAAAATTAGTTTTCTAATGCGGAGAGAACAAAAATTCTCACTATATTGTAACGCAACTTGACTAACTTAAGAAGACTATTATGCCTTAATATAGAGCTAATTCCGTTTTGCAAGTCTATTTTAACTGTGTAGCGTTACGTTGTTTTGAAGCTTAAGATACAAATCTGTTTTTAATCGAAAACCATTTTTAGAGGTATAAGTTTAACTCGGTTTTATTGCATTGACTTATCTGTTTACATATTGTAAAAGGTGGACATAGCTGTAGTGCAATTTCTAAAATCGAGTTAGCTGCAATAGGATCGTATCAGAAAAAATAAAACATTTACTTCTTTATTACTTACTTCCATAAAATCAAAACTTCTTTGAGGTTGCCTCAATGGTCCTTTATTACTTGCACTTATTTCTCCTGGAGGGCGCATCATTGCTGGATTAGGACTAATGTACCTGTTGTCAGTTTCTGAAGGTGGATTCCTCCACGAATGAAAATCAGTTGCACCCTGAGTTGGATAATTTCTAGGTGGATTTGCAAGATAAGGTTGGCTGTTAGGAACATCTTTGCTTCTAGAAAACTGATTCGGAGACTGCCGATGTCTTAGCAAATCAGTGTAGAACGAACGATTTAATTGACTTGGTGCAGACTGGAAATTTTGCTGATTGGGAGACCTTTCAGGAGTTCCAAAGTCCGTTCGGGGAGTAGTTAACTCGTTCCAAAATTTTCTTTCTGGCTTCTTGCGTAATCCTCTCAAGTGTGCTGTCCAGTTGTTGTATTTAGGCTTCAGAGGTTGACCTTGATGATCTCGCACAACTCCAACCGTGACCTCTCTCCAAGATGGAACGTCGGTCACGGAATGTTTTCGTGTGCTTTTCAAATCAATCAAAACAGGCAGAGAGGTAACAACTACAACATCAGGCCCCGATGGATGGTTTGATATTCGTGACGCAAGGTAAGGTACCAAGTTATTTCGAACATATGGTGCTGAAGTTGCCCTTTCGGCGATTGTAGGAGTTGATTTTGGAGTTGTTGTAGGTTCCGTCACAACTGCATCTGATGACTGAATTCTTGCTAAAGAATTCGATTCATAGGTGTCGTTGCAATCATGTGTAGGTAATATATGCTTTTTCAACAAGGAGTTGTCGATGTTATCTTCTGTAGACAAAACTAAGGCTAAATGATTCTTGAAACTCAAACATTTTGATGTCGGGACGGAAGGCTGCGTCTGAATTAAAGCACTATGTTCTGCAGTTTCTATTGATTTTGGCGTTGTGGGGATTGTTGTCGGTGAGGTTGTGGTGGTTTCTTTAGTTACAGTAGCTATTTCCCTTAGTTTCTCAGTATGTGTCACCGTTGTAGCGATGAGAGGAGCGTGGACTGGTTCGTACTGATGCTGAAGAGAAGACATTTCTTCCGATGTCATGATAAAAAATGGGCTATCGCCAATCATTGGAGTCACTTTAGATGCATTGCCTACTTTGTTTATGAATGGTTCCGTCGTAGGTAATACAGCATCTGTTGTAGTTGCTGGGCTAGTTGTTGTACTTTCTTGGAAAGGAAAAGGCTTTTTGTGCTCAAAATTAAACGGTGATCTGGATGGAGTGTTTGTGACAAATTCGTGATCGCTGTGGTCTGTATCATCTTCACTTTCATAGGCAGCTGGTAAGTCATTCACTCGTTCACTCTCATTTAAATCGAATTCATTGTTTTCTTTTGATGTTGGTATCGACTCCAGGCGTTTATAGGACACTTCATAACTCTTGCCATCATCGAACACTACACCAGAATTGATGTTTGTGGGACTGTTCGGTTTCACAACATCTTCTGATGCAAATTTTATTTGTTTGGGTTTTACATGCAAATGCAGCTGAAATTTCGAAATTAGCACCGCTGTGCCATCTGGGAAGAAACGCAAAAGCAAAGCAGGTCTCCTCTCATGATAAGGTTCGTCTAGCTCCGGATTTTTACCTTGCTTTATCACTGGAGGCTTGGTATTTCTTTCACGTTCTCTTCCTCTTCTAATTGATTGGGTAACGGGCTCAACAGAATCTTCTGGGCAACAGAAGAACAAGTCATTTTTATTGCGTCTCGTCTTCATCGTAGTCATAGCTGTCGTTGGAATTGCTTGCAGTCTGTCGAAGGAGATGCTCGTGGATGGTACAGGCGGAGTAATGTCAACTGTCGAATTATCTGTTTCAGTAACATTTAACAGTATAATCGGCTCAAACTCTGAAGTTGCGTTTGTGGTATTTAGAAAGACATTTGATTCCAGTTCAGAGCTCTCTTCGCCTTCTAAGGTATCATTAGAAAAACTATCAATCATCTCTTCATTTTCAATGTTTGTTGGTGCTGATGAAGATATTTTGACTAGGAAGAAGACTATGCACAAGAAAATAGTTAACTGCAAATAGAAAAAAAAATTAGTAATCATGTCTTAGTAGATTTTTAGTATATTTTGCGTCATTAAAAGTTAAGACAGTTTCCTTTAAAACTGTATAATACTTGAGTTGAAGGTGTTCCAGTAAAAACCATTGTTTATAACATAACTGTTTCGTAAACAATATTTCGTTCTGAATTTCCGGTGTCTCACCAGTTTTGCCAACATTTTATCCCCCCCCCCCCCGTTTTTCAGTTTCAATCATACTTTTTGTTAGATTAAAGGGGGGAGGAAATTTGAAATGTCAGCGAAACTGAGGATAAACGGAAATTCCCGAATAAAATTTCTACCTTTTTCAGTTAAAAATCTAATGTGAACAACACATACCTTCCTTGCACGGCTGTTAAATAGCCTGTATGTTTTAACAATGGAAAATAAATAGATGCGCATGCAGGCGTGTCAGAAGTTATACCTCTCTAAAGCAAAATGTCTTATACATTTCACTTTTTTTACGCACATTTGCCGAAAGTAAAGGCATGTAAATATCAAAAGAAGATTTTGAACAGGAGTGGTTTTCTTAATGATTCAATGAAAGTCTTTAATTGTAAGTGTGCTGTAGGGACATTCCACGGAAAATGATAATTTTGTCCCGCACGTGACGCTTCGTACATTTCACAAAAAATAATAATTTAAAAGGATGATGTACAAAATTTTGTTGCTTAAGAAATCATGAACGCATGTGTGTGACTTCTTACGCAAAAACTTTCTTCAAAAATTATTTCTTTTTTATGAAATATAAGAACGTCACGTGAGGGACAAAATGACCATTTTCAATAGAATGGGCACAGACATATTTTATTTTTCAATGGTTTAAATAATTATTTCTAAACTAAAGAGATATGTTTCCTTTACGTTTGATCCATAGCTTTCAAAATCTACAATTTGTTTCGTCATTGCTGTATTAATAGAGCAAAAATATGAGCTTTTTCATTAGCAAGTTACCAGAGGTTGACTTTGGATGTCCCGCACGTGACGCATGTAAATAAATTTTATTTTGAATAACAAAATCGTTTAATAAAAATATAATTGTGTCAGGAGTGTCTTTGTATCAAATGTAAAGATTAAAGAAATTGTATACCATTGTTTCATTAAAATATTAAGAGATATAACGAAATGATAATGAAATTTAAGTGTATTTTTGTCCCTCACGTGACGGTGGACTGGTCCTGTAAATGTTTTCTTGAGGGGCAAATAAAAGAAAAATTTCAGAGTTCAGTATTTTCTAGTTTTCATCTGAATGATGATAAACCCTAGAAAATACGACCGAAAATACGTATAAGCTGGTTACTACAAAATATTAAGTTATATATTTCCTAAGAAACTAGACGGGAAAATCGGGACCTAATTCTTACAATACTCGACAAAAAATAAGTTTTGCAGAGAAATAAGAAGAAATAGAGCGACGCAGGGAATAATTGTAAGTAGTATTAGTTGAAGATGATTAGTTATATTGAAATTGATCTAAACGTTACGTTGCAATAATTTCCAAAAAAATATTATTCCAACATTTTTAGTAAAAAAGATCTCAATTCAAACGTAATTAATTTTTTTTTTTTCAATACAGAAGCATACAGATGCAAACAAAAAGACAATATATGTTTGTGTCACACCAAAGGCTACCATGAATATGAAAATTCAAAATTGAATCAATAAAAAATGTTTCGACATCTTTTATGCGACATTTTACTATGCATTTAGGCATGAGTAAAATGTAGGTATTGTACCTTGCGACACTTTTCATACTTTGATCTTTAACGTCAATTATTTGAATCAAATTTAAAATCTAAAAGTTACATTAAAACACCCCAACATACTTCTGTGCAATATATTTTTTTAATTCATACAGTTTGAAAATAAAATATTCGAAGCTGTGCCAAGGTACAAACATCCTATTGTATCTTGGGACGCATCCTGTTGTACTAGGGGAAAGTCTTCAGGATTCAGGAAACAGCCATATACTTGAACCAATTTTGCACTAAAAATATTTTTTTTCATAGTAGTGAATTAAATCATAAATAATTAATTATGAATAATGAATTATAAATTAGTATCTAACATTAAATATATTTAAAAAACTGCATAAGATTAGAACATTTTTCCATGTTCCTAAACGTATCTTAATTATTAAGAACCATGCATATGCCGTACCTTGGAACTTGTCCTAAGGTACCAAATGTTTGGCTGTCACAAAGTACAATCACCACGTGGTTTAAGAAAAACCAAAATGATCGTCAATATAGATGCACTATCAATATTTTCTCATAAGCAAAATCTTGAGGTAGTAGGGATGCCTGATTCGAATTTAGTCGAGTTGAGTAGCTTTTGTAGTAGTTTTGCCAATTTAATCCAATTCACATCCGTGAGAACAACTCTCAAAAAAGAGGTAAACACTGTCCGTGTTGCAGCTAAACTTATTAGAGCCCCACTATACTGCGAGCACCTTTGGAGGCATAAATTTTCGTTTGTAAGTCATCAGTAATAATAGTAGAATCACTTGTTATTTGATTTTTTTATACAATAAAAATTGTTGAAAACCGCTCCTCCATTTCAAGCACAAGTTCTTTACGCTGCTTTCACACAGTTAGCTATATACTGGTAAAACAACTAGCGTATATTCACAACATTGTTGTGGGGAATTTCAAGGAAAAAATAGGTTTGTGACGTATGTGTAACGCTTAATGCACGTGGAATCAATTCATTTTACCCCTTTTTTTTAAATATAATCACACAATTCCGTTAAAGAAAAAGTACCTTAAAGAAATGCAGTTTTACAAGTTCGTAAGTAATCAAAGAAAAACGTTTCACATTGTGCAGAGGTTCCCAATGTTTTCCAATACGCGGCACCTTTTTGAAGTATTGGAATTTTCTCAAGTTACCCTAGTATATTTCTATTACATGTATACATATTTATACCACGGACACTTTGTTGCTCTCATTACTTCTCTCTGTGGCACACACTAGGGAAACCCCGATATAGGGTAATGAGGGTACCTGTGAACTTTTTTTTTTTCAAAAAATCTTATTACTACCTTCGAGCAAAACTCTCCACCTGGTTTAATAGTCTTGTCTTCATACGTGGATATTTTGACTTTTTTCAAAAAAAATTATAGTACATTGTGTTCAATTGCTCACGTGGCTTCTACAAGGGGGCTCATGTGATCATCCTCTCTCTATCTCTTTTACATGAAACATATCTGTAGGTACTAATTACATTGAAGGGTTCGTTTCTATTGCTAAAGTCTTGTTTGTTAAAACCACTGCAATGTAAATAACTATTTAGTAGAAATTCTTGCGTATAAAGTTGTGAAAAAATATTTGTTCCCTACTTCCTTAACAAACATTTTTTATTGTGATGGAAATGTCAAATCTTTATTTGGAAATCCCTGCATTTTCCATTAATCGTTATGATTTGAATGTAGTTATAATATATGGTGAACTAGTCTAGTAAAAGATGAAAAAACTTTACATAGAACTTTTCTGTAAAACGCTTAAATTTCTGAAGTATATCTTCAATATTTAAAATATGAGGGGAAAAAAAGAAATTTTGAGGTACAGAAGCTCTCTAAGTAAAACTTGATTTATAAAATTTCTTTCTTCCCACAAAACAAAAATTCAACATCAGTAACTTTTCTCAATACAAACAGATACAATGTAATTCTCAAAAAGAAAATAGTCTTTTTTTCAACAGAAAATGAAATTTTCTTTCTATTTAATCGATAACATAAATAGTGCTTTTAAGTTTCAAAACATATTAAAAGTTTGCTTTATATTTCTTCAAAGACATTTAATCATGAACTATAAATGTAAACTTGATTCAAATTACTTTCGATA
Source organism: Uloborus diversus (assembly GCF_026930045.1). Taxonomy (NCBI): domain Eukaryota; kingdom Metazoa; phylum Arthropoda; class Arachnida; order Araneae; family Uloboridae; genus Uloborus; species Uloborus diversus. Next base: position 251,437,630 of record NC_072731.1, read on the forward strand.
GTTTAAAACACTTTAATGCAATATTTGTAAAAACAATGACTTAAAGAACTTAATTAAAAAACGCAAAAAAATTGATAGCTCTTGAGAACACAGAAATCAACTATAATAAGTTATATTAAATCGGCAATTCCACGGGTAACTGGATGATATTTTTATAGCAAAACAGTAAGTATTTTTAAACGTTCAAAGTAAAATACACGTCGCGCAAACGATCGTTTCTCCTGGATTATTGTATTTTTCAAACTAAATTTAATTTTTTAATTGAATTCTCGAAACACATTTTGGATTATTTTTAAAAATTTGTTAAACACACTGTAACTGACTGACATTTAAAAAAGTAACATGTCAGTCAGATATTTTGCTTTTGATATTTTTTTTTAAAAAATCATTCAAAATATACGTATTTCCTGAATTAAATTAAACCATTAAATTAAGCTTAAAAAATACAATAATCATGGGGAAAATATTTTTTGTGAAATGTATATTTTGAGTTGAATACTGCAAAGTACCCACTGTTTTGCTTTTAAAATGTCAGTCAATTACCCGTGAAATTGACAAAGTAATTATTTTTAAAAATTAAGTGGTTCTTTTAATTAAAAAAAAGAACAAGAAATAAATCCTCAAAACCGAAAAATACTAACTCCTTCTACTATCATCCCCTTATGTAAGCGCTAGTAAAAATTACAACCGAAATTCCACCAATACAAAACCTAAAAAAAAAAAATGCATTCCACAAAACACTTACCTTGTCAATCATTTTCACGTTTCAAGTTGCTATGAGCAGTGCTATACTCCAAATGGACCTCCCCTAAAGGAATGGTCATCTTTTCTTTGACGGTTAAAAAATTCTTAACTGCCAATTTTAGTGACCCCTTTCCTGGCGCATGCGCAGCTCCGGTTTCTCCCTTCCTGCTTTCAGAAGTGAAAAAAAAAGGGAAACTATTTGCCAGATCACTGAGCACAGATATTGACAACTTAGGTTTGCCACTTCAATTCTATTATCGCTTCTTTCAGACTATTGATTTGCTGTTTCCCATGACTCTCGTGGCTGCTGTTGTGAAAGTTGAGTTGCTGTTGTTGCGCTGTTGAGTTGAATGTATTATGCAGTTCAGTATAACAAACTGGTGTCGATATAAGCGATAATGGAAGATCAGAGTTATCTTGATCTGTTGCAAAACTCGCAAAGATAATTAATTGGTTTTAAAAATTTGCTCTGATAAGTGCTGTTACGCAATGACAAATGGTGACAAATGCGTAGAAAATGTTCTTTGTATTTATTTAGAGCACGAATATAAATGTGCAACTTTTCAGGAAGTCGAAATATTACCGACCTCTAATGATGCATACGAAATGAATTTCTTTGATTGATTTTTGGGGTTTTGTTTGTCTAACAAATTGAGTAATTAACCATTCTCTATTAAGTTGCCTAACAATGTTTTGGAAAAGTAGATGAAAACGATAGGGACAAAAAAACCCGATTTTTTAAAACAAAGTTTCACTATTTTTCGATTGCAGGGATTCCTTACGCTTTCAGGGGCTGTGTCCCCTTTGTTTTCTAATGTGAGATCACGCCTCCTCCTCTGCTTATGTGGTCAATGCAAGCTGTGCAATTGAAAAGTTGGATTTTGAAACTGAAGCTGATTCGAATAACTGAAGCAAATTATCAAATGAAAATGTAGAAAAAAAATTGAATTTTGACATCTGGAATTCAAATTATGTTTTTCGCAATCATGAGTCTGTGTGGCTGTATATAGGCGTGTGTTTTTGTGTCTGTGTGCAGGCATGAGTCTGTGGGTATGTATGTATGTGTGTAGGTATGTATGTGTGTAGGTGTGTATATGTGTGTATGAGTAGGTGTGGGTGTGTAGGTGTGTGTGTAGATGTGTATGTATGTGTGTAGGTGTGTATATGTGTGTATGAGTAGGTGTGGGTGGGTAGGTGTGTATGTATGTGTGTAAGTGTGTATATGTGTGTATGAGTAGGTGTGGGTGTGTAGGTGTGTATATGTGTGTATGAGTAGGTGTGGGTGTGTAGGTGTGTGTGTGTGTAGGTATGTGTTTGTGTGTGTAGGTGTATGTGTAAGTGTAGACAAGTAAGTGACGCAACTTAGGGACCGTTTTCGCTAGAGGAGCAGCATCGTGAGGCGGCCAGCCGACGGTGGTGCTACAGAGGGAGACGGAGGGAAAATAAAATCATAGGAACATCAAAACAGTAAAATGAGAACAAAAAGCAATGTGATGACTCAATAAGTTCGTACACAAAATTAAATACTACTACACACTAATTTATTTGTATATTATTATTAGAGCACATGAAACCCAAGAACTAAAAACAAATTGACTTCATATAATTTAGAATCTAGGGGAGGTTGAATGTTATGCTAGTTCCTTTCATGGCATCAATGAGAACTGGGCAAGGCACATTTCAGGTTATTTTCAATGACTAGTTTGATATGTTGTCTTTTTATGTTTGCTAATAAAGATCCAGATTCCCGGAGAAATGTGACTGTAAACTACTAAAAACTTCCACAAAAAATGTTTTTAATTCTAAAGACCATTTCTGTAAGTTTTGCACTAAAAAGTATGAAATGAGATAAGTATATGATTTCGTGATTGCAACACTCAAAAATTGAAGTTGATCTGAATATATTTTTGTTTAAGTTAATTCTAAAGCAGCCAATAAAATATAAATGATAAATTGAGAGAAGAAACATAGCGGTTTCGTAAAAGCTTTTCGTACAGAGTTGTATATCGCTTATTATTCTCTCAAATTTTAAATTTTAATTACATTGGCAGCTTTAGAATTCACATAAACATAAATATGTGAAGATCAAGTTCAATTTTTGAGAGTTGCAATCAAGAAATCATATATTTATTTTATTTCATCCCTTTTAGTGCGAACCAAGCTTATAGCAATAGTCTGTAGAATTAAAAAACATCTTTTGAAATTTCATTTTAAAGTTTTTACGATTCAAAATTCATTCGAGGTGCGACTGTTTGAATAGTTTAGGGTAACAAGTACATATACAAGTACATATACTTGTTACCCATCCTTCTTAAAAAACAAAACAAAAAAAAAAAAACGGTATTGACTTCCATTTTAATATGAGTGTATTGCTCATATGTTCGAATTTGAAAGCACTTTTGAACAAGTATAGCGAAAAGAAAAAGCTTAAAAAACACCCACAAACATATGGTTGCTTAAGTTCAGCCTTGAAATTAATATTCTAAATTTATTAATAATTCATTCATTCATTGTTTCTTCTGTGGCAACTACTAAAAAGCGGAAGTATGATGACTTTCGCTTCTAATTACTATTATTTTTTATTGTTTTTAGCAACAAATAAAAACCAGAAGCAAAACGCAGGGGTTATGATAAAGAAAGTAAACTGGGAAATAGTTTTTAAATAAATTTTTAAAAAAGAGGTTTTTACAATGCTGGAAAATATTACATGTAAAAAAATTGAACAAATGGTAGTTAGTTTTGCTTTGAATATTTGAAAAAATAAAATAATATTTTTTTAAATATTCACGCTTTTCTTCCAATTCTTCTACTCCCCTCTCTGAGGAGCGCGGCTCCTAGAGGTTCTTATTTTTTACACCGTCCCTCTCTTTGTTTTTCGCTCTTAAAATAAGTCTAATAAAATTTATTTCACGCAACGTTAAATGCCAGTGTCAATTTCTCAGCTGTATCGACTCATTTATTTTTATTGCATGCTCATATATGCACGTTTTGATAATACACAAATAAATAAATAAATAAATAAATCATACAAAATACGCATTTTTTTAATGCCTTTTAGATGGAGTATTGGTGTGGTGCTCGCCCTAAGCGTGCTCTTGTAATCGTGACATAGATCAAATTACTAATGTATATTAAAATAAAAATAGAAACTCATAAAACTCTGCAAATGGTTCTAAATAAAAGTAGCTCCAAAGGGGTCTTTAAAAATTTTTTTTGAAAAAGAAATAGAAACAAGATCGTATAGGACATTTTTTTCGTATTTATTTATTTTTGTTTATTGTTATAGTAATTATTTTATTATGTATTTAGTTATGAGTACAATTGTTTTCGTATTATTATTATTATTATTATTATTATTATTATTATTATTATTATTATTATTATTATTGCTATTATTATGCTTTGCACGTGTATTAGATTCAATTTCTTTGCAATAAAAATATTACGAAGCACTTGATTTCCGATTTAAAACCTCTTTTTTGATGTACAATATTTTTACTGAATTTCTTTGTTTTTAGATACCTTAAAAATTTTTATTGCTAAATTTCTGATTTAAAATACATTTCTCTGTTATAGACTGCTTGTTAAATTGCCTGCTGATAAATTGCAGAATAAGTTGTTGATACTCCAAACTACCCTCGGCTAGTAAAAAATTAATAATTTGATTGCCTTTTGCTTCGTTCTTTTTTTTCTTTTAGGATCACAAGGTTAATTCGTAATGAACTATATTTAGCAGTACAATTTTCCAACAGATATTATGAAATGATATTGACTTTCTTCCATAATGTAATCAAGTACTAAAAATGTCTACAACTATTAAGTGTGCCCATTCAGTAATTAATTACCATTAATTGTTTTCCTAGTATTAATTAATGATTTATACGGAAATGTCCCAGAATTCCTTGAAAGCAATCCTATACGTTCTCAAATCAAGGCATAGGTATGTACCAAATGCTATTCTGTTCAACTATACTGGTATATGAAGCAGATGTGATATTTCGTGACGCATTGTGCAAATTTTAGAATCTCCAGCCATTTACTAGATACAGTCCAACGAAAAATCTCCTTGGTGGTTCCTGTCTTAATGAACGTTTTATATTCTAAAAAGCGTCAGTTCTGTCGATGTACCATTTCATTTTCTCTTATTGCAAATTTCTGAGATTCGAAAAAACCATAGAAAATTCCAAATTCACCTTGATTGAATATGCACATGACTTGACATGAGAAACCAGGTTTCATCGAATATTAAACACCTGTAAGCGTTCTGATTCCATCATAAAAGGGGAGGAAGCAACCCTATGCAGTCGGCACCTTTCCAATCAAGATTCTAAACCCATAGCTGGATCAATTCCACAGATGAATAGAAACGCAGCGAACAAAAGTCGAAAAGGAAACATGCCCCTGGGCCCATTCTACACTTTCTCTTTCTTCTACAGAAACAAAAGCCCTCCTTTTTTTTCCTTCGTCAATACTCGCCATTGCTATCTTCGAAACTGATCAAAATAATGTGACTACTGGGCCACCAATTTTCACATGAGCTTTTTCTACTCCATTGCTAACGAGTTACGGAATGGAATTACATAATGGCCTGTTTTTTGCCGTTATTATTATTATTATAATTATTTTCCACATTCAGCAAGGGTGATTAGAGACCGATGGAGAGAAGAAAAAAAACAATAGTTTCCTGGCAAAAAAAAACGTTTGTATAACTGCTAAATTGCTAATGACTGACACCGAATGATAATTTCCGGGACTTGCATCTGTAAAGAGGATGATGTCAAGAATGAATGGCGCTTTCAGGGGAGGATCATTGTTCCATTCTATTTATACCAGGTGAACAAGAAAGTGAAAGTTGCTTCCTTCGGGAATCAATGCGCATTGTTTGGTATAAATGGTAACTTTCTTCCACAGTTTAGAAGAATCGTGTATTTGCAGTCACTTCCGAGGAAAACATCTTTTTGTTTTAGGCTGACACATTGATAAATGGATCGAATACAAAATCTAGCGTAGAGTTATTTATATCTACCGGCAAATCTGTTAAAAACAGTTTCTACATGTTGTATTTGCTGATTTCTATTTGGTAGTATAACACCTCGGGTAGCAAGTTAAATGTTTCTACATCATTAAAACTAATTTTTACGTCGTCCGCTTATGAACTAAGTTTTATGTTTATTCTTTTACCTTTTTAAACATTATTTAGCGTAATCTATTATGTTAACAGAAATTATCTTTGTTTTAATTTACATGCAACGTTTTTTCTGTTTTTTTCTGCACTATCATTTTTTAATTGAATCCTTCCAAGAAAAGAGATTTTTTTGTTTTAGGTCGTCAGATTCGTAAATGGATCTAGTGCCATCTCTAGTGGAAATCAAGTTTTACGTGTAATATTTTCCAGGGTTGCGGAGTCGGAGTCGGACTGGTTTTGGAGTAAAGGAGTCGGAGTCGCAGTCATTGGAAAACATACCGAATTCGATTGCGGGCATCTGTTTTCTTAATTTTCATTGACTGTCCTTTCATTAAAAAAAAATAATAATAATAAAAACGGACTACGAATTGGTTGGATTAATGGATAAAGACCTACTAATAAGAAAAAAAAAATGTCATTGGCAACTAGTTGACTTCTTTATTTATCGAACTTTCAATTTCTATAAAAGCTACCTCCGCCGACCCACTAGTTTGCATGCTTTTATATCTTTCTTATTAGCAACTGTCAGCAGAGGTTTTGTTCCCTAATATTTCGTAGGCAGAAGCAGTTTTTGAATCGGAAATAGTCACTTTCAAATAACAATAATAATGTATTTTTTACTTTGACCCCAGTTATAAAATAGTAAAAGAAATGTATTCGTGGGGCAAGTCGAGATCCAAAGCCTGGGTGGAAACTTCTGAGGGGGCGGCAAATTCAAATCGATTTTTGCGCGAAAACGCTAATCCAAAAAATCCAATAAAATATGCCACACTTTTTTTTTTGATCTAAAGTCTAATTTATTTTATTATTATTATTATTATTTATTTTTTTTTTTGGTTTTCATTTAAAGCTATGAAATAAAATCAGTAGTATCAATCATTCATTTTCAATTCACTTATTCATTCATTCACTTGTTTCCTTATTTATCAGCTCATTTTTTCTCATAAATAAATTAATTAATTATTTTTCGTTTATTGTTTCATTATTTATCTATTTATAAAATCATTTTTATATTTACCCATTTATTTCATAAAAAATATTTTTTATAATCAACTGACAAACATTTTATTTGAAAATTATTCTCGTTTTCCCTTGGTCCCATGGAAGAAAAAGTTGAAAAATATCCCTTTTTTTACTTACAAATTTACTGCCATGAAAGATAATTTTTCAATGCAAGTTTTGTTGTGAAGTACATTGTTCCTTTCCTATATAATGAAATTTTCAAAACAAATTCCCAATTTTTTTCATTTTGCGAAAAGTTACGTCACCTTAACTATTTTACTCTACCCCATATTCACCTACTTATTACTTTAATGCACCGATTTTAACTTGAATTATTGTATTTTGAGAAAAAGGTAAGGTAATGATATTTCATACAAATAAAAAGTATAAAAATAAAAATATCTTACGTTTTTCTAATTCTCTTTAGTTCAATTTATTTTTACTATGCTCAAATTCACTGATTTTCGTTGGGTAGCTATATGCCTCAAAGTACAGAACTTTTTTTAAAAATCGAAACGAATATGCTGTAACTGAATGCATTGCATAAAGTTATTAATTAAATGGCTGATGAAAAAGAAACGATTATGACCATCTTGTTTTTGATCCTACGTAAAATCTTTTGTTACAGTTTTTTCGTTCAATTATTTTTCAGGTAAATGAAAAAAAGCAACGTCTAAGATTCAACAAATGAATTTTTTATAGTTAGTACTTTAAAGAAACTTATTCAGCATTTTAAATTCAGTGTATTCCATAATTTATAAGATTCTCATATTTGCAAGAGATGGGAACACATCTACACTCCCATTTGACATTTAATCAATGTTTCATACCATATACCAGGAGAATTTAACATGTTGTATTTGTTGTAAATTTAACAGAAGAAAAATTATAGTTTACTTTATTTAAGTCTTATCACTCATTTTGCAATAAAAAGAACTAAGTAAAATGAAATTAGTTATTATAATAAAAGAAACAGAGATATGTTTTTTTTTTTCATTAAAAAAAATAAGAGGAAATTCGTACGCTTGTTGAGCCGTACATTTAAAAAATATTGATATTTTGCTTTACATTATTTTTGAGGAATTGTAAATATATATCGCATGCATATGATGAAAGGGGTATTTCTCCAATTGCATTATCACTACAGATGTTCCCCTTTACTTCTACTCGTGTCATATCTTTATAAGAGCAAAGCTAGTCTTGCTTCTAGGCATTATTTCCATACAAAAGTTAAAATAATGAATAAAATATATTTTTTAGGCTTCACAAAGTAGTTTCAGCGGCATTATACATTTCAATCCAACATTTTTTTCTTTATTTTTTATTTTATAAATTAAATGAATGGTATTTTTGAAATAGTTACAAACAACCACTGATTACTTAGTTACAGTAGCATTATTCTTTTGGTCTGTGTGCGTTACTTCTGGCATTTTCTTCTCTGGTGATTCAGTGGGGAAAACAAAACCATTTCTTCCAGAAGAAATACCATCTGATGACATTGCTTGAATATCTTTTTCTAAGGGTGACTCGGATTGAGTAGTTTCATCCGTGGTTCTTTCTGATAGAATGCTGGATTCCGTGCTGTGAAGATTACTGGGGTAATATGAAAGATCGTCATCAAACTGTTGATCTTCCTCTGCAAAAGAGTTTGGCTTTTCGATTGGTATTGCTACATCGGAATGGTGGTTGTACTGAGGGGTGACATCTTGGACATTTTCGTCTGTGTATTGTGCATGTCCATGGTAGGGAACATTTCGAAATTCATCGTCATCATACGAAAGATGATCATCAAATTTTGTCGAATGAATAACATTATCTTGCGTATCACCTCCAATATCTGTGTATGACTCTACTGAACCTTCATGAACATTATCTCGATGTTCCATTCCACCCATGTGACCAGCTGACATTCTATTCTCGAAGCCTCCCGCGCTGTCTCTAGATGTTGGAAAACGCCCGTCGTTGAATTTATTCATCTCTTCGGATTTTGTCATCGGATTTGAATCTTCGAATGTACCACTTGCAATTCTGTGCTCAACTTCTTGCGTTGGATGACTTTGCAAATGGTGTGGCATTTCAGAATTTGGATTATTAAATAAAACATGGGGGGCTTCTCCAGAATATTTGAATCCGGGAATCATAACTCCATGAATTCTCTGTTTGGTTATTTTCAAAGAATTGCCGAAGTTCTGAGGCGCCAAGCCTGGTTCATTGCTGTAGATGTTGGCTCTGTATCCATTATTATCCGCTACGTAATTGACGATTCTGACTCTGCCGTCAGAGATTCTCAAACCGTATGAACCAACCTTGTTTCCAAATTCATCGCTGGTTTCCCTTCGGAAAGATCCCCCTGAAGTGTGATCTTCGTTGTAACCGAAGGCATACTGGCCAAGAGTCTGAAAATGATGAAAAAGATCTCATGTCAAGTTCGATACACCTATGTGGATTTTTTTATAAAAACGATTGTGACGACAATTTGTATTACAGATTTTTAAAGAAATACACATTATATATAACAATTGTGACTAAGTGTACTGAGACCTATGAAACTTAAATGTAATAATAATTTCAATTGCTGTTTCAGTATAATGACCTTTTACTATGTTACTGTTATGTAATAACAATGTATACAAGTCGGTGACAGCTGTTTTTTTTTTCTTACTTTGCATTGATTGATTCTTTTGTATTCTAAAAATTGCTTCGTTAACACCAAGAATTTTCTAAAATTACTAATTTTAAAACCGTTGACTAGTCCAAAAATTACCAATAGGTGTTACTCTGTAAAGCATACATAAAAATATATTTATGACTACGGACCTCCCTTCAGAGTAAATACACGTACTACCGAAGAAGATACAATTAAAAAAAAAAAAAAAAACAGAAGTATACTACTACTAGAAAACCGCTAGGAAACTTGAATTCCAGAAATTTTACGTTACAGCTCTTCTTTAGTTATACTAGCAGAGATATTTAAGATAAAACTGTAGCCGAAAAAAAAGCTGTATCGTAACTAAGAAGAAGCTGTATTGTCCTTAAGTCTATAAGAAGTAAAAGAGGTTATAGCTGCGGATAGTGGAGACTAAAAATCGTTCATACATCCATCCTCAGCTGTCACGCCATGGATGATGACAATGTAACGTAGTTAGAAATTTTGATTAAAGTCTAGATTCTTGGAGATTTTCTAGTAGTACAGCATTTTTTTTCTTTTGCAGCGCAGTTGATATGTTGATAAGATTTAAGATTTGTGTGAAGATTCATGCTCGTCGAAGAACGGATCATCTCCATTAAATCAACTGATTCTTAGAGATTTTCTAGTAGTACAGCAGTTTTTTTTTTCTTTTGCAGCGCTGTTGATATGTTGATAAGATTTAAGATTTGTGTGAAGATTCATGCTCGTCGAAGAACGGATCATTTCCATTAAATCAACTGAATCTTACAGATTTTCTAGTAGTACAGCAGAATTTTTTTTTTTTTTTTTTTGCAGCGCACTTAATATGTTGATAAGGTTTAAGATTTGAGTGAAGATTCGTGCTCGTCGAAGAACGGATCATCTCCATTAAATCAACTGATTCTTAGAGATTTTCTAGTAGTACAGCAGTTTTTTTTTTTTTTTTTTTTTTGCAGCGCAGTTGATATGTGGATAAGATTTAAGAATTGTGTGAAGATTCATGCTCGTCGAAGAACGGATCATTTCCATTAAATCAACTAATTCTTAGAGATTTTCTAGTAGTACAGCAGTTTTTTTTTTCTTTTGCAGCGCAGTTGATATGTTGATAAGATTTAAGATTTGTGTGAAGATTCATGCTCGTCGAAGAACGGATTATCTCCATTAAAACAATTCGCCGTCAAAAGGGAGCAACTCATAAAGGTAATTTAAATGTTAATGTAGTCACAAATGGAGTAGGATCTAAAATTAGAAATATAAACAATATTGTTTCAAATCCATGTGCCACCACATTTGCAAATTAGTGTTAATCAAAGCTTTAATGTCCTCTTTTTGTCAACATATTACGATTCCGTGTAAAATATTGACTTATAACGACGTAATGATAATGTTCATACAATGTTTCCAGTAATTCTGATAAAACCAGGGATGCGGAGCCCGAGTTGGAGTGGTTTTGAGACAAAGGAATCGGAGTCGGGAGTTGAAACCTTTAAAATTTTAGGTCAGATTTGGTCATTTTCCCTCAGAATCGCAACTTTACCAGTATTGTGCAGTCGGACTAATTTTGGGGTGAAAGAGTTTGAGTTGAGCATTTTCCCTTCGACTCCGCAGATCTGAATTTGAAAAGAAAAATATGCTAATGACGTCATGCACCAGGTGTTTTGGCTTCTTACTTCTCATAAAGCGAATAAAAGTTTTCAGAATTTTTTTTTTCAGGGTAATATTCAGATGTAGGCAGTTTTTGGGAGGGGGGGGGAGCTTCTAATAGAAAAGAGTTGAAGGACTGGATAAAGATCGAAGTTAAATTTATTAGTCCCCTTAGTGTTGTAATACCTACTGCTGTGAACTAATGAGCATAATTTTCTATTTCATTTTCATTCTATTTTTCACCACCTAATTAAACTATAAGCAGCATACAAAAAAGTTTTAGTTCTTTTTATGGGGGGAGAGGGGGATGGCTAGCAGAGGCAGAAATAATATGGAAATTAAGATTTCAAAAAATATTTATTTGTTTACACATTTGTTTTAAGTTGCAGCATTGCTTCGTTTATTTTTTTTATGTTCGTATTCCTCAAAACGTTTTGTCTTTTGTGCATCCATTTTATAACTTATTAATGCCTTCTTTAAGCTTAATGTCTTAAAAGAGTATTTGAACAATCCAAAATTTCAGCACGCTTTATTTTCCGAACGATACTTACATTTTCACTTCTATATTGGTCACTGAAGCCTGTTTCCCATCCTGCTTGATGATGTTGTGAGGACGATTTCTGCCAGAAACAGGACATAATGCAAAGAGTTAGCCAAATTATCTGAAATATAATTGCAAAACAACTCGAAATGAAATTTGAAGCCTTTAAAGTAATTTTTGTATAACAATGAGCTTTTTAAATTTATAGGTAAAATATGTATCATAATCATTGCAATAAATGCCTCACAACTATCAAGAACTTAAAAAAAACTAATAAACAAATTAACAAATAGGGAATTTCTTTCGTTCTGGATTATTCTTTATTTAACATAATGACATTTTGAAGAAAAATTAAAAAATGGAGTCATTACTGTGAAACTCTTTTTATTTAAACTGAATTTTTTCTTTCCGTGTCATTGTTAACAGTTAAAATATGAAAGAAAAAAAAAGCAGAAATTAAAATTTATTTTGTTTTATTTTCCAATTTTTATGCTTTTTTTTTGTTTGGTGACAGAATAACATTTTTGTCAATCAAGCTGCTAAACTTCATTAAGATATAGAAGTAACAATAAGAAAATATTCATTTGAATAAATTTTCAATTTTGGATTAAAATAGTTTATGTGCCGAAATGACAAGAATTTTCTCGAAGACCGTTTATTGAATTTAGTGACAATATTCTAAAAAAAAAAAATGAATTGTACTTGGTTTACAGAAAGTTACCGAATAAATTAGAATGAGTGTACTGATTAACCAAACCATTCCAATAAAATTAGTAAGAAAAATATTTTTTTAAAGAGTTGTCCTTTTTACAGACACGCCCCTTTTTCATTTTCTTGACTTACCAATTTTTCGTAATTTCGCAAATGTTTTTACAGTTTTATATTAATTAAAAAGATTTTTTTTAATTCAGTTTCCTCTTAGTTAAAAACAATATGAACTTTTTTTTTTCTAGAATGGTGCACTAACAATTATTTCCAACGGAAATTGTGATATCGTTACTAATAATAAAGCTGAAAGTATATATGTGTGTCTGGACCTCTGGATCTCAGTCTATTACGCGCACAGCACCTAGACCGTTCGGCCAATTTTCATGAAATTCGGCACAAAATTAGTTCGTAGAATAGTGGTGAGCACCTAGAAACGATTTTTTGAAAATTCGATTTTGTTATGTTTCTATTCTAATTTTAAGAACATTTTATCGAGCAAATTATCACAACGTGGACGAACCAATTACTATAACGTGGACGAGCAAACTACCATATGCGACCATGGGCGAGAAAATTAACATAGCAAATTGGTGAGAAATTCATCCTCCATTATTTGTAAATATACAGGCGAACCAAATGACCTTTTAATTTTTTACTACGGGCAAAGCCGTGCGGATACCACTAGTCTAAAATGTTTGCATAAATATACCTTTAAATTTTTGACTGATAAAATTTATAAAATACTTGATTTATCAGTTGAAGAAAATACTCAAACAAAACTGGATATTTTTTTATATATAAAATAAGTTAATAGAGTCACACATTATACTTGCTTCAATCATTTGTTCAATATATGTTCCAAAGCTTACCCGATTTCGTTACTCAATACAGTAAAATAATCATGGTTGAAATTGATTATTAATTAATATATTGTAGTACAGTCTTATTTGCTATTATATCAGTAGCAAGTTATTTTACTGTAGATCTGCTACTGGTTTCAGAAGTTGGTTGAATTGAGAAACAAAGTCAACTACGATGCTGTGCTTAATTCTTTTAATTCTAGTGTTTGTCATTTCACTTTGACATAAATTTGCTGATTTCTGAATGTTTATTAAAAAGTTCATTAAAATATTTTTAATGCTTCATGTGGTTAACTAAAATTGTCTTCTTGCAATGAAATGTAAACACTTTTGTTGTATATCCTATGTTATTTCTATCCAGCAGGTTAGAAGTAATTGTATGAATAGTATAAATATTTATATAATTTATGGGAATAATTACTGCTTAATATTTTTCCTTTCATTATATTTCACCATTACGTTACAGAACATTAAAGAGATGCGTTTAGCGTCTACAAATAACTTTTATTAAATGTTTAACTAATAAGTTCATTGTCATTCGTATAACTTTCAAATTTGTTGTAAAATGGTAATATTTGAGTGAATTAAAACAAAACATAGAAAAATGTTGGTAAAATTTTTAGAAAACTAATATATAAGAATAAAATGCTCACTCATTGAATATGCTCTGTACTTGCCTTTTTTTGCTTGACTGAACGAGGATAACATTTTTTTTTTTTCAAAATGTACAAAAAACAAATAGAAGTGTTTGTCAGCGGATAAATTGTGAATTTTTTTTATCGCAGAACTAGAATTTACTAACGATGAATTCTTAGAAAGTTTTTTCTTTCTTCGCCTTGATTAACTTTGCAGCTGCAAACGGATAAGATTATGATTAATGACATAAAATCGACACATCATTAAAACGGCATAAAACGTCATAAATAACTAATCACAGTAAAATTAACAACCGCTAATTTGAAATTCACAAGAAGGAAGCCATTTTTGGATGTTGAAATTCAAAACTTCCTCTTTCTTTATCAAATGAAGTAAAATTGCAAAAAACATTTAAAGCCTGAGCAAAACTTGAACTATTAGAGTGTTGATGTCAAATGAAAAAAACTTTTTTTTTAGCACAAAACAAAACTTATAAGAAAAAGTTCACCGTATATCATTATATGGTGTATATATTGTATCCTAAGTCATAAGATGAACTGCTTTTATAACATGTTCAATGTAGTAAACATTGAGATGTAAGTTAATGTACACTTACACGCCTAAAAACAAATTCGACCTATATTCTACTTGTAAGCACAGAACTACCCTATCATTAAGAAACATTTCTGATAGCTTGCATAGCAATAACTGATTTCGTAATGTATTCACCAACGTGGCTAGTTTACTAAGAACTTGACAATCAAAAGACTGAAAACAACATTCAATTTCTCGAGTCTTGGCAAATAATAATATTTAAGTTAGACAAGCTCAAAAGTTAGTTAGATTATCAGTGCTCAATTTACGCAGTATGTGATTTTTTAGCAATGTATATGCCTTTCAAATTTTAATATATGCCTTAAAGATGTTGAGTAACCACTGAGCTTTCACAAATGCTGTTGTTAAAACAATAACTCAAGCGTCCTTTTAAAGAAAATTTAAATCAATTTTATGTATGATCACAAATCGCAGAATCCTTAAAAAAAAGGGGGGGGGGGAATAAATATTAATTTAACGTGCATTTAATGGGCATAAAAAATTAAAACGGAAAACCGTTTTACAACTTGCACAGTAGCATAACACAAGGCACACTTTTGATTCAGCAGCAAGTTTAGAAGAAAGGAAATCCAAATTATACATGAATAATTTACAATACATAAATTAAAGAGTTACAAAAAAATGAATAAAATTACTACTTTAAAAAAATCATTGTTTACTAAACTTCAAAAAAGAAAAGAAAGAAAAAAAACGGAAGCATAAAGAGCTTTGATGTATAAATATTAATATTGATAACATGCATTTAATGAGCATAAATAAAATTTAAATAATTTTACAACTTGCACAATAGCAAAACATAATGTTGTACACTTCTGTTCATCAGCAAGTTTAGAAGAAAAGAAATCAAAATTATACATGAATAATTTAAAATACCTAAATAAGAGAGTTACTAAAATAATGAATAAAATGGCTACTTTCATAAATCATTGTTTACAAACCTTCATTGTGTTCCTTTCTCTCCGCAGTAGGTAAAAGGGAGTTTCTGAGAACAGTAATAAAAAACTATTTTGTAAAAAATCTATTTATATGAACGTGTCATTCACTTCACTGCCACTGCTACCAAAGACCTTCAAATTTATCTCGGGTGAGCAGGGATTAAATTTTTCATCCTTTGTTCTGTGGGAGGCGATTAAGTTGCATTCAGGACCATTGTTGCTTTCCTACTTTTACCAAACCGAGTTGTGGCTGTTGTGACTAAAAAAGAAACCTTTAAACCAACAATTCTCAACCAGTTGTCCGACGGAAAGGTACCGCAATACTCAGTAGTTCAAGCAAAAAAAAGGGGGAAATTAATTTGAATTCCGGAATTTTGAATTCAAATTATGTGTTTCGCAATCACGAACTGCGACAGGACCCTACTCATTGGAGTTCTTGTTTCTAGAAACAGCTCCTGTCCCCCCAAGCCTGCCCCTCCTCCTGGTCGGTTATGTGTGCATAGTTGTGTGTGTGCATAGGTGTGTGTGTGTATGCTTGTGTATGTGCGTAGACCTGTGTGTATGCACGTAGGCGTGTGTGAGTGTGTGAGCGTGCGTGTGTGTAAGACATGGACGCCTCCGACCAGGAGAAGCGGATAGCTCAGGACGGGAGGAACCGGGCCTGCAGAGGACGGTGAGCGGTGGTGCTGCAGAGGCCACTGGTCCAAGCTGAAAAAGGAATTGACATGATCACATGATTTCCTTTTACTCCAATTTAATGTCATTTTAACATTACTCGCAATTTTAATGTGATTCAATAGTTTATTCTCTAAATATCACCAACGTTGGAAAACTGAAACCAGATTAAAAAAATAAAATTAAATCGCTCAATTTATCGCCAAGTTGGCGACAAAACTTAGCGACCATACTTGGCGACCAAAAGACTGGCAATATATCACCAAGTGTCCGCCAAATTAAAACACCACTTGAGTTTATATCGAAATTAATGATTTCCCCCCAAAAAGGGGCAAAAGACTCCTTTAGAAACATCCGAATGCAACCAAAAGAGGAGGTGCACAACTAGACCCCACTAAAAGTCTACGTAACAAATTTCACTTTTCTAGGACATACCGTTTTTGAGTTATGCGAGATGCATACGTGCATACACACATACATACGTACATACGGACGTCCCGAGAAAAATCGTTGTAATTAACTCAGGGATCGTCAAAATGGATATTTCGCGTGTCTATACGTTCTTAGTCACTTATCCACATGTGGTCGAGTCGAAAAAAAAGCTCAACATTCATTCGGGGGTGAGGAAAATGGAAATTAAGGTCAATTTTTGAGTGAAATTTTTCTTTTTTGCGAATTTAATACTTCCTTTTTTGTAAAAGAAAGTAAAAAGAGAGAGAAAGAAAGGAAGAGAGAAAACACACCATAATAATGATAAATATCCTACACCTTTTATGTGAATTTTGATATTATTTTTTTATGATTTTTCAGCAGTGTTTTTTTATTTATGTATATTTTTTTACGATAACTACTTATCTTAACATTAAAACATTTTTCCAACAGTTCTTTAATACCAAGTAAAGTTTTTTTTTTTACATATTTATTTATTCACTAATGGTATCCGTACGGCTTTACCCGTAGTGGAAAATTAAAAGGTCATTTGGTTCGCCTGCATATTTACAAATAATGGATGATGAATTTCTCGCCAATTTGCTATTGTAATTTGCCTGTTACGGTTCCACGTTATGATAACTTGGTAATTTACTCGTCCACGTTGTGATAATTTGCTTGGAAAAATTTTCTTGAAATTAGAATATAAAAAGAACAAAATCGAATTTTCGAAAAATCGCTTCAAGGTGCACACCCCCATGCTACAAACTAATTTTGTGTCAAATTTCATGAAAATTGGTCGAACGGTTTAGACGCTGTGCGTGTCATGGAGATCCAGACATCCAGACAGAGAGACTTTAAGCTTTATTATTAGTAAAGATTTCATCTAGGAAATGCAACACCAGATCAAAAATTCAATACCAGTATTCGGTATTTTTAAAACGTGATACCGGAATGCCGGTATTAATACCAGCATTTGAAAATTTTCAAAAAATGCTTGAAAACACATTGTTTTGAGCCAAATTTCATAATTTTGTACAATTATTGCATTATTTATGAAAACTTATTGTGAATTAATATAAAATGAAGGAACATAAGTTATAATAAAAAAATAATAGTAAAAAACATGATGCATCTATTGAATTATCTCTAATCCTGGAACTCATTTTACTACTCAACATTCATGCAGTTGAAAATGCTCTCTGAATTCACGCAGGTCGGTTGTACTGTTAAAAATGCACGATACACCTCCTCAGTTGTATTAGAAGCCCTTCTTCTTTAAGTAATTCGGTCTCTTGCCTGCTATTTTTGAATAAATCCTTTTGTGTGTGTTTCCTTTGTATTATGTGTATTATTATTATTATTATTATTTTAATTTATAACTAGTTTTAATTTCCGAGAGACGATTCTTGTCCAAAATTAAAATCATTTTCTCTTGAGCATGAGAGGTTTGTGTATACTTTTTATTTGTTCTTTTATTCGAAATTTACGATAAATTTGTCTAAATTTGAGCTTGTTAGTTTCTCTTATTCGTTTTCGCTTTCTTTTCAAAATTCTTTGCAATTATAATTATGTAGTATCTGAATTTTTTTAAAAATTGATTAAACTTTATCTCTATGCAAATTTTCAGGGCACTATATAATTTCTAAACATTATCTTGCCAAGTATAAAGCTAAATAAAGAGACAGGACAACAAACCTGACAACAAATTACCATTTGGTATGCTACCGAAAAAAGGATTTTGTCAAAATGTAATACACTTGAAACAAATAATTAGAAAAGGAATCAAAGTATTATTGCAATTGATGGTTGGATGAAATTGTTCATAGGACATGTGCATTCAAATTTACACTCGAAATTAACTTTCACAAAAGGCAAAGTGAGTTCTCAGGGAAATGGAAAAAAATAAAAACATGGTGCACAAAAGAGCACGAAAATGCGAATCGTCTCCCCATCTAGTAATGACAATACCAATTTGCAATATTTCCACTATTTTTGTTTAGCGATATTCTATTAGTTCGTGCTTTTGAAGCAACATTTTTACATCAATAAATTGATTTTGGTTCTGTATCATGGGAAAAGAAATGTACATTTAAAATATAAGTAGGTATTTAATAAGTAAAATTGATTTTTTTTTAAATTGGAACTATTTATTATTTTCAGCTAATACCGAAAATACCGGCATTTTACCTCAGCAAATACTGGTATTATGAAATTGCGAAATTGCTCGAAATACCGGTATTCGGTATCCCGTATTGCAATCCCAACTTGATACGGTTCGTATTCCCATTAGTCAAGAAACAAGATTTTCTAATGTAAAGTTCAAAAAAATATTTAACAAAGTATTTTTTGCTGAAAAGCTCCTCTCACTGCGAGAAAATTCATCAAGTGTGTTATCTATTTCCTTTGTTTTACTACATTTTTATCTAAATAAGTAAGACGCTAAAGAAGCTAACTCACGACGAAATATAATGATTAAAAAGTCTATTATTATCATTTATAACGGAATTAGAGAAAGTTCCCAACGATGCTATCTTCAGGCGGATCGTATTCCCATTTATCAAGAAACAAAATTGTTTGGGTGACCTTCATCAGACTAGGTCATTTCCTGATCAGATGGTAAAAGAACCCGAGCGATAACAGTAGAAATGGTAACCACACCCCAAAAAATGACGTTCTTTTTGTCCAAAGAAATTTAATTTCGCTTCTCTTGATCTTTAGTGGACATTTTCAATTATTTTTTGTTGTTTAAGTTGAAGGTAGATTGGAAACAGCGTTTAAAATGATGGTGGTATGGAACATAAAACTGCATAATAAGTCTTATGTGTTTCGTAGAAAATATTACAATATGTAAACAAGTAAGATAAATAAATACCTTTGTGCTGAACAGTAAAGTAAGACAAACAACGTTAAAAAATTACATATTTGCCAATTACAGCAGACACGTATTTCGGCGTTACAGTGAACGCCTTTTTCAATGCAAAACGTAATGAGCTTATGGATGAAAAGACATTTTTTTAACGTTGTTTGTCTTACTTTGTAACAAGTGTACAAGTTACTTTGTAACTTATGTAAACAAGTGTTTAAGAACAATGATGAAACTTAAAAATATAGTTTAACATAGCAGTAGAAAATTTGTTACATTTCATTAAATTCGACAGAGGTCGAGATTACGCTGCATGACAAAAATAAAACCTTCTCAAAATAATCCTGACACCATATTCTCACTGATTCTTATGTAAAATAAACCCCTTTATCCAAATATGACCACCGTTCCCCCCACTGTTTTTAAAAATAACTTCCCCCCTTTTTTCCGTTTCGACAATCATAACTTTTATTTGAAAGGGAAGGAATCATTCTACTATATTAACCGTTCGCATTCTTCTAAAGGGACTAGAGGTAAAAAGTACAAACTCAGTAAGTTTGGTCTCCGGGGGTCATTTTACACATTAACAAGAATAAATGAATAATAAAAAAAATTGTAGTGAGAAGTCACAGTACTTACTAACTTATCTTCATTATAAATTTGGTCAGCCTTTTAAAATTTGTAAAGCCTTCTTGTAACTAATTTAGAATATCGGTATTTTGCTAAGAATAAATGAGCTTACTCAAAAGCAAACTTTGATACGCCGTTTAATTTCACAGTACATTTGAGGTTGCCCAAAGTACAACGCAAAATTCAATAAATATTTGATAGTGGCATTATACTTTGACGAAAATTGCGTAACATAATGCATTTTTCTTGTTTGATTTTTTTGCGGTTCAGCTAATTTTTATAATTTCAAGAATATTTCTTTTTTTTTCTGCATGTTACTCTTTTTGACAACTACAGTTATTTAAGTGTTTTTTTCCTTAGACGATTTTTTTACATAGATATATAAAAAGTGTTCGTGAATTTGCGAACAAACATTGCCATATTCGACACTTTAGACACTTACGTTAGGAGTTATGCCTTCTAAATTTTAAAAAAGAGAAAGAGATAAAGGGCGAATTAAAAGAGAATGGCATTTTTTATTTGAAACATATTAAAATATCCTGAGCAACAATTTAAAAAGAAATTTTTTCTTATTGCTCATGGTTTGTTATACAACTTCGGATGATGATTTACGTAATATGAAAGCAAGAAGGTAAAAGGATCATCAAGTCGTATATTATTACAAATGGCATTGAGATAGTTTCGAATAATTGTTCACTCGTGATAAAATGTTCGAGGCGTTACCGGAGCAAAATTTATTGATATCCTGAACGAGACTCCATTGAAGGCTACCCTTCTAATCTACGCATCCAATTAGTTGGGCTACGTCTATGCACTATTTCAATCACTCATCCACAGAAGAATTTGAAAATAAACAAAACTCATGTCCAGTGACTTCTTGAAACCTAATGTCATTAAGTTCATTTAATCGAGCTTAGGGGACTGGATGTATTCGGGTTTGTTATAAATGTAGATCTGCTTTTATTTTGTTTTGAATATTCCGAAAAGGATTCCAAAACCTAAGCAAATAAAGAAGTAGTAGTATAGTTGATCAATTTATATATACACATTTATGCGTAATAAATACCTTTTATTTGCTGGTATTGTACACTTATGTAAGTAAAGTTTAATGACTCTAAATCGTGATTTTCCCTTCAAAAAGTGAGAATGTAAACAAAATAGGTTCCAGAAGATCCGCGTAAATCTTTAAGATCCTCAACTGTATTTTGAACTGTTTGATTTTTTTTTAAATTCACATGGAATGCGACCATATACGTATATTAAATAAAAAAAAATCGGTTCTCCTATAATGCTACTGAGAAATTTAGATACGCTCAAATTATGCAATAGAACAAGGTTTTAGGTGCATTTTATATTCCTCATGTGCTTCAAGAAGCTAGTATTACAAATTGTGACAGAGAGTACGTGCCTCTAACTCATTCAAAGCAATAAAAATATGAATTAAAATGCCTTTAATATCAAATTCAAGTTGTTTTTCAAGAACAATAAATGAATCACAAGAAGGCTTTTCTGTACCTCAAAGACACACTAGCGCAAGTCACACAACCGCTACTTTACAAGAGAGCGGGAAAACTGCCGCTTGTTGCATGCAAAGGATTGAGCTCGTGCTCTTTTAATACTGATAAATTATTACAAGCGGTTTTTTTTTTTAGGATGGCATTTATATGGCTCGATGTGGAATAGAATTCTGCGGACGGAAAATTGCAATTTTTGGACTTACGTTAATTGACTCTGATATACAGAATTAACACCCGTCTATTTGATTGGCGGGTGTTGCAGTCTAGCCTACTTAACTGAATTGTCAACTTGCCACGGATTATTACTCTAATAAGAGGGATATTCTACTATTCCATAATAAAGTATTTATTATGGAATAGTAGAATATCCCTCACATATATAATTTTTGGTTTTGCATAATCAGCCAACAACTTACTGATTATGACCATATTACCAATTGTGACATTCTACTGATCATGACTTTGTAACTGCACCTATATATTATATATTTTTAATCATTCTAATATTTAATCAATATTATATTTTTAAACATTCTTATATTTAATCAAGACTGTTTTTGAAAATATGTTGTTTCTAAAATGTTGAATAACTTTCAATCATTTTGTAATTAATTCTCCTTATCATTTATTGTTTTATTAAGTCACATCATTTTCACTACAAAATTGTATTTAAAAATAAATTATTTATATGTTTTTCTTCAAATTGCAATCAACCTTCATTATCTACGAAAAATGTTGATTTTGATGATGTTACTGTATTTTGTCAAAATTTCAATCAATTCAGCTGTTGTTCCGGATTTCTTGGTTGGATGGCGTTGGAAAGTCACTCCACATCTCTCAAGAAAATCGAGAAGGTCTTGTTACCATTCGGAGGAGAAGTGGAGGAGCTGTCTTTGGTGGTCTACTATTCGGAACACGAATAAATACATTACAACGATTTGGCACATCGAAAATTGATTACATTAAGCAGTGCCGGACCTAGTAGGGAGCAAGGCGGGGCCCTTGCTCCGGGAAATAACTTCTTAGGGGTGACAAATTCATCCCTTTTCTGGGTCATTTTTCGCTGAAACACAAACAACAAGTTACACACTTTATAAAAACTTGAAGGAATATAGTTTGTGACGGCAGTTTCAGGGTTTGCCTCGATTTGGAAAAAATCGTAGATCCAACACTCATATTCTTGGTTAGCGACTCAAGGGGCTACACTGTAAAAACGATTCAGAAACGTTCCTGGAAATAATAGGTAGCTGATGTGCCCAATTTCAACCATTAACATGTCTTACCGAAACCAGGAACGTTTTCCGATAAAAGTCAGAAACCTTATAATGTAACCTTTCTGAAAAATCGGGAAATCTCCCCTATTAAAGTCAGTCGTGAACCTTCTAGAAAAATGAAATAGGTTTTATGTATTTGATTAGAACATTCCTAATTTTCCAAGAAAGCTCCAGAAACAGTAGAGCAACCATGGCCAAAGCTACGCAAGATTGCAAGCAAGAACCAAGCATATTCCTTGCCTGGAATTCCTGCTTCGCAAATCTGCAGCTATCCAGTGACTTATTTGCTCCCATTGGGAGTTTAGTCAATCTGGACGGGCTGTAATCAAACGGAAGCCAATACACTTAATAAACACGCTCAATCTTTAAACTGGTAGCAAAAAAATAATTTTCACATTAGTGAAAAGTCTGCATTCGTGTATCTTTTAGCAATTCAGAAAACTTTTTTGCAAAGATACTTGATTTTGCGAGGTAATGGGTGAAAACCTATGAAATCCCGAAACGTTCCACGAAAATAACCAGTAACGTTTCGGAATTTTTTTACAGTATATGTGCTGTATATACAATCGAGCCCATTTATTGGAATATCAGTTAAAAGTATACCCTGGTTAAATATAATACATTTTCTATGTACCAAACGGTTGTTCTGTACTTATTCGTGTTTAAGATTATAGAAAACAATTTTGGAGGAGATTTATTCAAAATTTATTCCAATAAGGGGGTTCTTAGAATAAATTTTCGTAGTCTATTGAATTAAGTGGGTTCGACTGCTAAATAGACAGACGAAAAAACTGCTAACTAGATAGCGTGATTCTCAATTCTTCTGGCCATCGCATGGTAAAATCAATTTTTAAAAAACAATTACATGTGTACCACAAAGTAAAATAAAATATTCTTTAAAAAAAATATTTTTATGTTGCAATAATTGTATAGCACTACAATATGTGTAAGAAGTAAAAGAGAAAATTGCAAGCTACGAAGAAAATCTTCTGTCAGATACCAAATTTAGGCCATATCTCTCAGAAATCAACTTATTTCTCCACAACTTTTTGAGAAATCAAAATGGAAAGCATTAGAGCGAAAAAAAACCTCTGTTCAAAGGCTTAAAAATAACAGCTTGGCAGCTTAATTTCCCTTAATTTTTAGCAAACCCCTTCATATTAAGTAAAGGATACTTTCAATCAATCACAATAATTTGAGAAAATGAAAGTATCAATCAATCTCGAAGCGGCGAAACATTTATTAATCACATTTTGTGGAAGGATAATAGCCTCAAATTAACGCGTTCAGGTATAAAAGGAGCACATTTTTGAGCTATCTTTACAACTTTCGGACAGCTTTTTGAAGTTTGACTTTCTTCAGAGAGAAAAATTATGCTAGTAAGTCTTTTAGCTGCACATTATTTCATTAATTATTTATAAGCTTTTGAAAAAAAGTATTTTTTCTAAAGATTTTGTAACATACATAACGGTGTAAATGTGCGAGCAATATTTTTAATTAGTTTTAATTGAGCTTGAGTATAATTTCTTTTTAACCTGTACCCTTCACTTAATCAGAAACAAGCTGAAAAAAAATTAGTTTGAAAACAAATTGATAAGAGAGAGAGAGAGACCTAAATTGAGTTTTTAAAATCACCTTAGCTACTCTTAATTATGTTTTTGGATATATTTTTACGCATTACGCTTCCATAGCTGTTGCTTTCAACAATCTTATAGCCGCATGTGTGTATTTATATTATTAATTTTGCTCTTTTTATATGTATTCTGTGGATTTTGTTCATCTTATTTGTATACATTTAAGTATACATAATTAATTGTTTGAAATATTGTCCAGTTAACTATTTTTCAATGCTTACAATTTTTCATATTCTTTTGATTTTTGGTACTGCTTATTTTTCTTTTTTGCCAAATTGTTTTTATTTTGTTTATTAACTTTTTCGCAGCTTTCCTTATTTGTAAAGAAATATTGTCCTAAATTATTTATATCTTTTTAATGCACAGTCATACTTTCAGTGTTATTACCTACTTATTTTTAAGTAAGTTCACAAGAGGTTTAAAAAACTCATAGTAATGCCGCAAAATCCTGCATACCATGCGCATTTTTTCCTTAAGAATTTAGTCTCCTCATATGTGGGATGGTTCTTAATCGAAGGTATCATTGATCGCGCTTTCATATCACGGTTACCACTGTAGGTAAGTTTAGTAACGATAGCAATTATTACAAAACTAGAAAATCGGCCGTCAAGGTATGACGATGGAATATTGCTTCTCTATTTGAACGAAGCGATGACCTGTTTGGTGATAGTTTGATGGTTGAAATTTTAACCCTAACTCCAGTGGATTAATCCTAAACGCCAGTAAATAGCATTTATTTTTGACCACTTTTTCGTCTCTTCATTCACTTAAAATCACAATCTTACCAGTAAAACAGAAAAGTAACTGGATCCAGTTCAGCCCTGTCAAAATAAAGCATTGGTGACGTCAGGAGCGTTACTAGATCAGTGACTTCGCTATTTTATTTATATGAGGATATATGAGGATGAAAGGAACTAAAATGTGGCTTCTCTCTGTGCATTTTGGTTATACTTTCAAAAGCTTTTAACTGACGATTATATATACATAGATTAACTTTAGCTATCTTCACTGTATTTTCATCTTAATATTTTTGAATTTTCTTCTAATTTTTGTTTTCTTTCCAACTTGAATGTAAATAATTAAGAGGATCTGTCACATTCAGAAGTATTTTTACTCAAACTTATACGGATCTACAACAATTTTAAGTAAGCATTACTAAACATTTTGCACGGTATTGCAACTGATGTTAAACCTTCTTAATGCTTTGCAATTATTTTATAGAACAAATGAAATAAATATGTACGTTCTGTTAAATAACTTCGAAGAATCTGTATATTAACATTTGGGAAAAACGTTAAATAGTTTGAGAAAAGATCAATGGAAGTTTTAACTGGCGTTATAATTGGCTTTATCAGAAAACAAATAAAGAACTTACAAGTTCTCTGACTGGCTCAAATGAAAATTTCTCACAGGGCGCGTAGTCTTTGGGATCGGAAGTTTCACAAGTTTAAAAGCATGATTTTTGCTGTTATGTTCTGGTCGAAGAAGAGCTTTGGTTAAAAATTTCATCTCCTTTAGTGATGCCACACAATTTTAACAAATGTTTGCCCGCAAAATAATTTTTGACTTTTCTTTCTATAGGCTCTTCTTTTTTTCAACTTGTTTGCTACTTCTTATGCAATGCCTCTGCTTCTGGAGACAAAAGAGCTGCCTGAGGTTGGGGCTAGTACACAGTACAAAACGGAAGATGTAAGTACGGGTAAAAATTTATATCATTAGTGCGTAGGTTTCTATGAAAAACCAGTGGTGTTGTTTTCACGCAAAAAGTCGTTTTGGTAAAGATTTAATTATTTGATTCAAATTATATTTTCATTATATTTTATTGTTATATTATTAAATTATTGGGCTCTAATTCCGAGTTGATTATTTTTCTTGACCCGTATTTTAAGTTAGACTCGTTAGTTTGCAAGTTAGTAGAGTTAGTTTGTAAAGAAAAGGTACTAGCGCGACTTAAAAGATTCGACCAAATAAGTATGACTCAAAATACTGCTAACATATTAAGTAAGGATTTTTTTTCTTTTATTTCTACTGGTAGTAAATGAAGTATGGAAGCAAATCTGACTATTTGTAGAGTACAGTGCAAATTACCCAGGGTTGGATGAATCGTGAAAATGCACAAACGTCGGAAGTGTTTTCCATTTTGTTGTGCATTTTTCTTATATGATGTGTCGGAAATTTAGGAAATGCAAATGAAAGTAGGGTAAGTATAAAAGTGGAAAGAACTATTTGTTTACCCTTCATGTACCAAATGCTTGAACAGATAAGAATACTATAATATTTTTATAGGCTCTTCACATTAAAAATTGCTAGATTTTTTGAGTTTTTCTTTCTTTCTTTTTTTTAAGGCACAATGGTTTTCTTAAATTTATAATTAAAAAACAGCACACTCTTTAATCTGTTTACGGAATTAAGTGAGTTCATTTCTAAGTTGCTATAAGAAATACAAGTTGTTCTAAAGTTATTTTTTTGCCATGCTATTAAAATTTTTTTGAATACTATACTTTTTCAGCTCTGTGCGATTTTCTTAAGCTTACTTAAGACAGAATCTATTGATTTATTTGTATGAAGAAATTTCGGGGAACAAATATTCAGTAAAAGTACATTTAGTGGATTCATCAGCAGTTGAAAGCATGAAAATGAAAAAACTAAAAAGCTCATTTCAGTTAACTAACCTAGAAAAAGAGACACATTGTTCTACATCAAGTAACAGCTTGATTTTACTGCCATCAAACTATTGCGGTTGTGCGTGTGTAGTAGAAAACTTCAGTATACGGGATAAACCAAAGATAGCTTTGAGCAATAAACAGTCAAAGAATATAAAACTACTTTTTTCCCATTAAAGTACTCTTGAGTTTTGAAACAAAACAAAATACTGGTAAAATACCCGTTTCAATATCCTTATAAAAATCGTAAACAAATGCTCAGAAATAGAGAGAAGCAAAACTGAGTTAAAGAGCTTAATTAACGAGTGCATTAAGTTGTATGGTAAGAAATTGAGAGATAATTAAGCAATGTATGATATATGTTAAACAAGACACTATAGATTTTTTACTGTTTGGTAAAATGAAAATGTTTTACAAAATATCTATTCATGAGTTTATCTATTAGAAATGTTGAATGCATTTTTACTTTTGAGGCAGTGAGAAGCAAAGGGATGCAAGTGAACTATTTTAAGTTTCGAGTAAAACACGTTTCAAGATCAGATTCTAGGTAGGCTTTCATTGAATTTTTTTCTAAATCATGCTGTACAGCAGCACCTACCAGGGCTACTAGTACAATCTTTTGCCCCAAAACAGAGGAGAGGTTCACCTACCATTTGTACTGGTTATCTGTAAATTTTTAATTTTGCCACTTGCATCCCTTTGCTTCTCACTACCTCATTTGTTAATTGATTTTCATTGAAAAAGGGAAAAAGCACTGTAACAACCATAAAATATAATATTTACATTTTAGTTTACTTATCAGGAAATAAATAAAGCTAAAAAGTAGCAGCTATTAACAAAAAAACTTACCTCCACTATTTTGCATTTATATAAAATATAAAAGCATATTCTGCGTCAATAACAAGCGAGAGAAACAACATTCACAATCCAGCAAAACATTCCAACTCTTATGTCTAATTCATCTTAATGTTGCCACTCCAAAAAAAAAAAGCAATAAATAACGCAGACCATAGTGAAATTAAATAATGCAATGAAATACAAAGCATTGCAGACGGTAATTGATGCGTAATAAATGTAAAGCAGATCAGACGATAAATTTATTAATGGCAATAACGGATATAGGCAGATTTTTTTCAAGGTGCCTCTTTCACATTTTTACGGGAGTGTAATTCATTTTGGAGGAGTGAATTATACGAAAACATGCATTAGTGATCAATTGCACTAAAATATTATCTTTCTTAAAATTGAAATGGAAGATGGGCATGAAGTGTTTGAAGTTTTGCATTTAAAAAAAATTAAAAAAACATTCAAATGTAATAGCTTAAACATTATGATTTTATTTTCCGCCAACTCCATTTTTCACGGTGCTAAACTTTTATTTAAAATGAAAAGTGTGAAAATACGCTAGACTAAATTTTTGAGGCGTAACTATGATTTCCAACGCGTGAATTAAGCTTGTAGAGGCGTTTAAAACAGCACTGGTGTAACATTGTTTTTATTTCCTTCAGAACTTAGGAAATTATGCCTTTGGTTACAATGAGGACCACACCAGCGGTGGAAGCTTCCGAAAAGAATATGGCGACGCCCTAGGAAACAAGATCGGATCCTATGGACTGCACAATGCTGATGGCAGGGCCCGTGTCGTCAATTATGTTGCTGACAGCGCTGGCTTCAGGGCCGATGTTCATACCAACGAACCGGGTGTGGACCCTACTCAAGATTCAGCAGACGTAACTGTCAACAAGCCTGTTGTAGTTGCCCCCGCTGCAACCCTTGTGGCATCTGCAGTAAAACATCATGCTGTTGCAGCTCCTGTAGTTCCTGTTATAAACCATCACGTTGCATTGGCACCAGCAGTTGCTGTTGCTTCTCACCATGCAGTTTCGCTGCTACATCCGCCATTGTTCCATGCACCATTTGCATTTTCCCCCTTACTGGCTCATGGTGGTCATCTCGTGTTGTAATCACATAATGATTCGTGATTTCACCAATTAATTATTTTTTGTTGGTGCATATATGGGTTAATCTTATGTGCTGAAAAACGCATATAAAACTCATAAATTGTATCTATATACTGTTTTATGGGTGCTTATTGGGAAATGCGCTATGAGCTTCGGCAATTGCTTGTTGTGTAATATCTTTATAACTTGCTAACATCGGTAATGGTTGCTACTGAAAATTCATTCTTATTTCTGTTCCTATGTGTTTCAATTGATCGAAGGACGTTTAGGTGTATGTTATTTTTTTGATGCTTTTTCCTTTAAACTTAAACCTAATCTATACATGATAGCATGAAACAAGAAATTTTGTAATAACAAATTCATAACAGTGTATTATAAATACAATTTGAATACTCCTTGTAAAAGATAGGAACATGAATATTTATTGAAAGCTAAAACTAAGATCTATGTTTTGTCTAAATAAGGAATACTCAACAAAAGGAAATTTTAAAGTTTTAATAGCTTTTCTAAGTTTACTCAATTTTTACTCATACATAGATAAAATACACACATACATAAAAACCTACCGCATTGCGTAAAAATACCAGTTAACTCCGGGCATTTAAAAAAGCTTCATGTGATAAAGTACTGCATGTACAAGCTTTAGAGGCCAGTTAATAACAAAAGAAAAAAAACTGTTTTGAATCTTTTAGTGTTTAAAAGTTGATACTTATGATTTAGGAAGCACAATATGAAACAAATTGTTTTTGCTTTTTTGGTGAAGGAGCTTCCGCAAAGCTTTTATGTGTACTTTTTTGCTGCTTCTAATCAAGCACCAGTGCAGTTTATGGACTTGAATCAAATTTAGTTCTTTTGTTACAATGTTTTATAATTATTGTGCTAATCAATGCTTCTAATTACTTTACTTTCTGTTACGATTACTTTGCTAAATGGGAGATTGTATTCGTTTTGTATGAAAGTTAGTCGGCCGTACTTTTTTTTTTTGAGCAATCACATTGCTTATTGCTCTCATTTGACTGGTTTTGGCGTCCTTTTTGATTTTATATGCCCCCGTCTCCCTCTGCAGCAACACCGTCTACCGGCCCTCCCGTTGCTGCTCTTCTAGCGAAAACCGTCTCCAGGTTGCGTCCACATCCTACACACACGCTTTCAGGCACACTCACGCCTACACACACACACATACCCACACACTCATGCCTGCACACAGATACAAACACACACGCCTAGACACACACACTCACACGCCTACATACACACATACACTCACACACACACGCCTACACACACACATACCCACACACTCTTGCCTGCACACAGATACAAACACACACGCCTAGACACACACATACACTCACACACATGCCTACATACACACATACACTCACACACACACGCCTACACACACACTCGTGATTGCGAAAAACATACTTAGAATTCAAGATGTCAAAATTCAAATTATTATTATTATTTTTTTTTTTTTTTGTGCAACATTTTTTAAAATGCTTATACCAGAGCTTCTACACACATGAAAGGAAGCTCATTCCTTCTTCTCTCAAAGAAGGAAAGTTTATTTTTTTACATTGAATTTGGCATTATTTTAGAAATTAATTGCCAAAGTTAAGAAAGTCTTACGCTTCTAGGTGTCAATCAGAGGGACAATGTTTCTAGTTTTATCAGCACCAAGCAGTCAACATTGTCGCCAAGTTTCATGTTGCTTTACGCTCACTATCACTTCTTCTAAAATAGGGTATAGAGGGTATATTTGTACTGGTTGATGTATCAGATGCTAATCTATATCTTCCCATACAAGCATTCTTAAAGTAACTTGAAGAAGTATTTGTTCGAACCAAGGACTTTTTTTCGGTCAAAACATGCAAATTGCCGATATAAGTGCAATGAATACAATGAATATTTAGTGTAACAATCTAAATACTACTAGTAATTTTTCCCTAACGTACTATACTTATTATATGTTGGTTGTTAATTGTATCAGAATATTTTACAAAATTTTATTAAGGAATTTCTGAAAAAGAGAGCAACGAAACGTCTCTGGTTCACTTTCGCTGCGTTACTCTAAGTTTAATTGAGAAGCACATGTTAACAGCATAATATCGTTTTTTTTTTTAAATTGCAGATTAAAAATTTTATAAAACACTTACACTTTTAGATCACTTGCTTATTTATGGAACATAAAAGTGTTAAATGATTTTCCCATAGTATCATTTAATTATTTCAATTAGTGAAGTTTTCAAAAAAAAAAAAAAAAAAAAATTGCTGTGTGTTTCCCTCAGCATTATTTTACTGTGATTTCTTCTAACATGTTTGTTTTTCAAAATCTCACGTGATGTCAATAAATTGTTTTCCCTTTTTCTTACATAATGTCAATAACTTTTTTCACATTTTTTTTTTACTTACTTGCTTTTCGCACATTTATTTTTAAACAATATCACATTCTACTCGAAGTTAAATCAACTTCTTAAGGTGTTTTGTCCCATTTTTCTGTCATCTAAACTACATCAAAGGTAATTTAATAATTAATGAAATAACTTTTGAAGATTTCATTTACTATGACCTATACATGTTTTTTATATTTGCTGTTTCTTTACAGTTAATTTACTAAGTTATGAAAAATAATTTGTTTTAATGTTTCTAAAAATGCACTGATGTTTTACATAATCACTTCTATGTGTTCACGCTTTATGTGCTACTGCTAATGTATGTAAATATTGCTTATGTCATCAAACTTGTGCTTTTAAACTTTGTTTTGTTACATTTGCAACGGAAAAATAAAAGTCTTTTTTCCAATTTTTGTTCATAAATTACTGGGATATAAATTCATGTGACTTAAATATTACACTTTTTGTTACTTTGAAGTTATTTCCTATTTTGCGCATATGTATTCATATATGCATATACTATACAGGGTGTTTCGTTTTCACCTGCAAGACCTTTATCTTCGCAACCGTTCGTCCTAGATGTATACTTACAGTTGCAAAAATATTCAATATCAGATGCAGGGTTAAGATATTGAACGATTGAAGCAAAAATAAAAATAAGTTAAAAAATACAAAATTTAACTTTTTATACGGGCTCTAGGTCGCCTAACTAATATTTAGAGAAATAATTTCCATTGAAAACTATTACTGAAACGAAAAGCTTCACATGACTAAAATTCAAGGAGTTATTCCATTTCAAAGTTTTTAAGGGACCATACAGAAGATGGGATTGAAACTTATCGCCCTTTCAGAAGAATGACAGGTCGTCAAAGTAAGAAAAACAGAGTATTTATAATTTTCATTGTTATTCAAAAATAAAAGCATAAGTTATGCCGTGATACGCAAAAACCCACAACAAAACCTCGAACAATTTAAAAAACCACTCTTTGCACACATATAATTTTAAACAATTGTTAACAGCTATATTTTCCCCCAAAAGGTGTTATTGACGGCGAATGAAAAGTGGTGTAAGTCACAAAACGCCGCGTTTCATTTGTTGGTCGTACTAATTTCAAACTTTCTGTGTAGGAATAATTTTTCAGTGGAGAAAATTTCCCTAAATATAAGTTAGGAGACTTGGGGCCCGTATAAAAAGTTAAATTTTGTATTTTTTTCCTTATTTTTATTATCACTTAAAACATTCAATATCTTAACTCTGCATCTGATTTTGAACATTTTTGGAATTGAAAGTATACATCTAGGACTTACGGTTGTGAAAATAAAGATCTTGTAGGTTAAAACGGAACACCCTGTATGTTATGTAAAGGGAATCTATGTAACGCTAATACATAGAAGGGTAATTAGAATGACGGTTGCATAAGCTTAAAATGTTACAAATGAAGTAAAAATTAGATTAGGGTCCCTCTTAAGCTCCTCTATTAAGCGCTCAAAAACATACTAAAATATATCATCTACAAATATAGCACCGAAATCGACCATTTTCCGAATCTGCTGTATTAGTGAGCATGACAGTAGCATATTTCAGCTTCCATGCGTCTGATTGGATCAGCAACAGGAGTTTTCTGCTAAGAGGAGCATCGTTTATTAATGAAAAACTTTTCATGTGATTGAGTTTTTATCATATTAACCATGGTGAATTTTAGAATGACAGCAGTGAAAGTCATTTAAAGTTACTAAGAACAAGTGACAAGTAGCTCTCCTAAAAAGTTGATGCGTAATAAAGAAAGTTCCTGGGTTAAGTTCAAATCCTTCTCTTGAAATTAAAATGGGGTAGTTTCCAAAAATTTAAAAGTATTTTTTTTCTGAAAGAGCATGCTAAAAAACATAGGCTCTGACCTTTTTTAAATAATTTGTTTAAGTTCACTATTTAAAAAAAATTCTTAAATCGGTGCGCTTTCATCGTTTAAGCTTATGCTGACGACATCACAAATGATGAAATGCCATTCACTGTTGTCATTCGCAGAGCAAAATATTTCATTCGCATCTTTACTCACATGTATTGGCAACGATAGGGTTGATAGCAAGCGTAGAGCGCAATTTTAATTGCCTTTTTGATTATCATAACGTGGAAATGCGGTAGAAAGATGCGCCAAAGAGCATCATTTGTGACGTCATCAAGACCACGCCTTGTTTGAAAAATCGGACATTTTAAGAAATTAATTAAAAAATAACTGTTGGACTAATGAAAGCAATTTCTGGGTCCATGTTTTTATTATTATTATTTTTTTTTTTTTGCTTATTCTATCAATTTTAGTGATAAAAGTATTACTATTGACTGAAGAAACAACCCCATTCACGCAGGTCTCATTCTTTTTACAGATTTGTCAATAAAATCTTCAATTACTAGAAATTATGTTGGGATGACTTATTATGTTAGAATGCTGGAAAGAAATGCTCGAAATCATGTTAGAATGACCACTTTCATTTTAACGACATTTGCCGACAGATTGATATAGTGATTAGAAGCTGATATCCTATGTTCAAAGACGCAAGTTCAACCCGGCGCTAGTCGGTGGATTTTCAAGATGACGCAAAAAGATAGCGTACATGTCGTGTAATTATATGGCATGTACCGTTTGGCTTGGAGTGCTCTTGAAAAAAATTTTAATTCCTAGCGCAGTTTCGCATCAAAGAGCGCCCAGGTGTCTCCCTCTATTTGGAAAACAGAACGTCAAAATTCTCGTGGTAAAAGCGTCCAACGAAAGTAAGGTTTACATGAAATATACCGCCAGTTCAGTCATTCCAGCCAAAATTGCAGTCCTCGGCTGGAATGACTGAGCTGGCGGTGTATTTCATGTATTTCTGCCTTAGCCCTGGCTATAGGGCGGTAACTTACTGAAAAGAAGTAAGGTTTGTTGATAAAACAAACACTATATGGTTTAGGGAAATGTGACTACAGTAAAACCTGGGAAGTTGATCACCCTTGTAAATTGACCACCTGTCCAAGTTGACCGCTTTTTTAAGGCACGGAATTAGCCCTTATCATATAAATCAACCTCTGTAAGTTGCCCCCCTGCTTAAGTTGGCCACCAAAGTAGTGCACCGCGAGTGGTCAACTTACACAGGTTTTACTATACTAGGGCGTTGCATCAAGTTGGCTTTTGTTGCGCCGAAAATTTTATGGCTTATACAGATTTCTATCATCAATTAAATTTGGCCAAAATCTGACATTGGTTATTGATGTTCCTAGGTACAGATGTATTAATGTGGAGTTCAACTTGGCTGTAAGAAATAAGCTTATGGAGAATCAAGAGTTTTATTAGACGATTAATATGCAATCCAAAGGTAGTAATTAAAAAGTTATATGATTTTGGTCTTGTAGATAAAAGAATATACAGCAACGTAAAAGCATAGTATGTAAGTTTGGTAACTTAGTAAAGCCCGTTTCATCTTTATCTTTACTAAAAATAAATCTGAAAGTCTCTCTGTCTGGATATCTGGATTTCTGTTTGGATCTCTGTGACGCGTACAGCGACTACACCGTTCGGCCGATTTTAATGAAATTTGGCACGAAGTCAGTTTGTAGCATAGGGGTGTGCACCTTGAAGCAATTTTTCAAAAATTCAATTTTGTTCTTTTTCTATTCTAATTTTAATAACATTTTACCCACCAAATTATCATAACGTGGAAGAGAAAATTACGAAATGATCATAAGGTGAACCAACAAATTGGCGAGAAAGTCATCATCCGTTATTTGAGAATATACAGGCGAACCAAATGATTTCTACTATGGGCAAAGCCGTGAGATCGTCACTAGTTGTGAATAAAAATCAAAACCAGAGTTTCGGTATTTTTCATTAATTTAACAAACTTGATTACATTATCGACACACCAATGCAATAATTTAGAACAAAATATACCTAAGCTTAATTTAAACTTCCGACAAAACTCCCCCTATTAGATCATCGACCAGAATTGTAGGTTAATCTCTGAAATAGATGAAGCTATCTCCGATGAAGATTTGTGAGCAGATTAATCGGAACCGCATCCGCAAAGAGTGAAAGTAACGTCAATACCCTTGAAAAAGAGAAAAAATAAATAAATTAACTAAAATCAGCTTCAACGGTAATCCATGTTTTATTTTATGTTTCCCGTTTTCTCTTAAAAAGATTTAAGTTACAATTCTAAGGATTACGGTGTTATGTCATGCTCAGCCTAGTTAGAAACCCGTTCGAATGGGGCGATCCTTTCCTGCAAGTAGATTTAGATAAAAGTATAAAAATGTGATGTGCACCACCTGTGTCATTCGTCTACCATCCGAGGACATTTGAGCTGTTCTGAAGAAAGAAATTCTGCAATGATGAAGGTAAGGATACTTGCTTTTTTCTTCATTATTCAAGATTTAGTAGCCGTTGATGATAAGTAATAACCAAATTGCAAATCAGAGGGAATTCACCTTGATATGATGGCCAGTCAATTTTTCTGTTGCCAATTGCATAAAAACTTACCGAGTTGATGGAAACGTCCTCTTTAGTATTTAGCAGTTTTCCAAGAACGATTTGGTCTTGCTGGTATGAGTTTAACTTTCTTCCCAAAAGGAACTTAGATTTTAAAGTGCCTCCTGCTGCAGTTATTTCTTTTAGTTATCTGCAGAGCAGTATAAGATAAAATAGGAATTTAACATGAAAATTTATAAAATTGTTAAATTATGTATATTGCGGTTAAAACTTTTCCAAGAAAAGTTAATGTATTTTGTAAAAATAATCAAAATAATATTTCAAAAAACTGATATCAATTTTAATACTTCGCACGCGTAAAATTAGGTAATATTTAATGAAGGTAAGTACATAATTTAATGCATTTAAATTTTTAACATTAATAAACTTTTCAAAATTCAGTGTTAAAATACCTAGAAACAATTTGTAGTCCTTTACCGAAGTTATGTTCATCATACTGTATTGTATTAATTTTCTTTCAAAAAAGATAAAATAAAAATAAATACTTTTCACTTTCAAATCATGAAAACTCACTCGTTATACAGCAAGTAAAAAATAATTTTGTTAAATGTTTCAGCAATTTAGAAAATGTAACTTTATGAGAACAAAACTTTTATTTATTCATTTAATTATCAAAGTTTGCAAA
The DNA here is from genome assembly GCF_026930045.1 of Uloborus diversus. Lineage (NCBI taxonomy): Eukaryota > Metazoa > Arthropoda > Arachnida > Araneae > Uloboridae > Uloborus > Uloborus diversus. The sequence continues at coordinate 251,474,355 of NC_072731.1, forward strand.
TTGTAAATGTTGAAACGATGATTATTATGTTTGAGAAAAGCATTTCTCACACAATATTTAAATGTAACAACGCATACTTAAACGAGTTGCAGTAATTAAAGTTTTAGGAATGTTGAATGATCGACTTAAAAAAGAGATCAGCTTTCGTTCATTCAATGTAAAAATTCGAGCCATTCAATTCACTTAACCCTTCAATATTTCCCTCTCCACACTCGTCATATATATATAGGTACTGTTTGTTTGCGCTTGATTATTTCAAGTTTTCCAATCTAATAATGTGTTTAAACGGTTAGAAAAATTATAATACTCCTGAAAATTTTTCAATAGGCAGCACAAATACATGGTCAACTAGTGCATTTGTAAAGCAAACGGTCAGGCGATATTTAAAAATCGCACTTTTTAATCTAATACTTTGTTTGAAAAACTTACGCAACAATAAAGTTGAGGAGGTAGTGTGGCGCATCACAACCACAACCTGATTAAATTTTATTCGCAACGCCAATAAACTATAGGGGGCGCTGCAGTCACTGTCCAATGGCGGATGAAAAAGGTAAAACAAACACATGCCGTAACTTATAACTTGCTTTGACGATTAGTGAATGACTTTAATTTTTCATCGTGTTTGTGGGAAGCTTTCTTTTCTATTCATCTGAAATTACACTACACCACAAACTGTCTGAAGCGTGTAATTTACCCCAAAGAAAACACATGGAATGGAATGTTTAACCTTTATCTTTAGTATTATTAATTACCGCAAGGCAGCGTATTCAAGCTCTGGAGTTGCGAATTACTTATCAAATTTCTTTATTTAGTAATTTTTTTAAATTTAAAATCTGCAATTGCTAAAATTATAGCAAGAATGAAGATACCTACCCCATGATTTCCAGCATTATTTTGTTATTTAAAATCGTAGCTTGCAGTTATTATTATTGATGCTGTTAGAGATACCTGATCAGAAAGCTATTGACAGCTGGTGTGTCTAAGAGAAGATAAGTTTGCAAAAGATTAATCCAGATTCCTTATTGTTATGATCACATTACCGGTAATTATTATGATGAAAAATTTACATAAAACGAATTTATTTTTAATTTCAAAAATTACTTTTCCATAGATGAGAACTCTTAACACAACATGGACTACTGCTAAGGGCTCATTACGTGATTTTTTTTTTTTATTGATTATACGTTCCCTTTTTTAGTTGAGGATCCCTTTTTGAAATTTAATATGTAGAAAAGTAATAATAACGAAAATACAGTTGGCTCTCTGTTTAACGACTTTCAAGGGACCACAAAAAATCGTCCTTAAGCAGAAAGCGTCCTTAAATATGCTTTTAACACTATGATGGACCATCTGGGACCGTGAAAAACCGTCGTTAAATAGAGAAAGTAATACAGTTGGCTCTCTGTTTAACGACTTTCAAGGGATCACAAAAAATCGTCCTTAAGTAGAAAGCGTCCTTAAATAGAATGCTTTTAATATTATAGTGGACTATCTGGGACTGTGAAAAGCCTTCGTTAAATAGAGAAAGTCCTTAAACAGAGAGCCAACTGTATAACCTTAAAATGTTTTTTTCCCCAGGTGATTGTGCTTTTGATGCTGGCTGCTTCCAGTTATGCCCAACTGCAGTTCGATATACCTATGGCCACAACGAGACTTGGAGATGATGGAACTTCGTCGATTACTCAGTACCATAGAGACGACGTAAGTACATTCTATTTTAGAGTATTCCTCTTTTGAAAAGTTCGAAAGAAAACACATAGAAACTAAAACTGAAACACTTCTTTCTTGGAAAGAACTATTTTGCAATATTCATTATGAAACTGACATAATGCAGCATTGATAATAAATCACGTTTACTGTTGTTGCGTTATAGCAACAAAACCTCAAGACATTTTCATAAAAGGAATAATGTTTCACTTAATTCAGCTCATACACTGTAAATAGTTAGTAGCAATATACTAGCCAAAAAATAGCATAAGAGCTCGAGTTATACGTAATTGTAAGTTATTCATTTAACATAATAATAATAATATTTTAATTTTAAATCCATGCGTTAGGAGTTGTATTTGAAATTAGCTTAATGTTAATTTTTAAATACTGCCCTGAAAGTTCAGTATTTTTTTCCAATGAAAATTTTTTAAAGAAATTAAAAATGCAATCTTAAAGTTGAACATGAGTTAAGTTAATTGCTTAGCTTTTCTGTTTATTTAATAATAAGTTTACATTAATACTACACTATGCTTTCAGTAATTAAATATCATTATTAACTAGCTGCGTTGCCCGGCTTTTCACGCTCTAACTTGAAAATAAAAGGTATGTCAAGTGACGCGTGCTCAACAATCAGGCTTGAACAAAAAAACAAAAAACCTGTAAAATTTTCAGACAGATTATGGAAAAATAACCGAAAAAGAAAAAAATTCAATCCCTCGATTACAAGAAAAGCTTCAAGTGTTTGTTCATATTTGGGAAAAAATGACTTTCTAATTAAAGACTTACATACGTTTTACATAAAATGAATTAAAAACAGTTATAATTCACTTTATAATTAGCTTGGAACATTGGAACACATTTTATTTGATGCAAAAAAATCAGGGGTTTCAATGGATATTTTATTCTAGTTTTTGCGAGCATTTTTTGCCCTCATATTATAGAAAAACGACATTTTTTACCCTAAAATTCGAACGGTTTGGTACTTGTTTGACGTTCGAAAACACCTGTGTGTTCCTTCTCGGGTGCTCAAGTACCTCCCTGCCAAATTTGATCGAGATCCGACGTAAACTATGAATTTGTATACAGAACATACATAGAAACATACCTGCACACACATTTATTCTTTGTTTTATTTATATAGATTTATATATATACTCGTATAAGTTCAATGCTCTTTCTTTTTCTACAATAGAAGTTATTGAGCATCGTTACCATACTTTAGACTTTTTCATCCGTTTTTCAACGATTGTTCTAAGTAAATAAAAATATGAATGCTGCTTATAAAATTATATATGACTGTGATATTCATATTTTCATAATTTATTAAAGTTTTTCGAATATTTTTATATTTGAGAAAGTATAAAAAAAAACAATATTTTTAAAACACCAATATATATATATATATATATATATATATATATATATATATATATATATATATATATATATATATATATATATATATATATATATATATATATATATATATATATTTATTTATTTATTTATTTATTTATTTATTTACTTATTTATTTATTTATTTGATAAAGGTATATAACTATCTAACGTTTGAAAGGCGCAAAACGGGTACAAAAAAAGAAAAAAAAAATGCACACACGTGTACGAGAAACCCCCTTTTCAACCCCAAAACATAAGCGGTATGTATGGAATGAATACATGTATGGTGTGCATGGAATAGAGATAGAGAGAGAGATGCATGGAAAATATGTGCTTCACGTTAAATTGTGGTTCTTTTTCTTGCGCATATAACCCAGGCTCTATTGATATGAAAAATCAACACAACTAACTGTTTCTACTTTGATGAAAAATTTTTTTTTGAAAAAAAGTACTTTACAACGATTGTATTCATATGTGATATACTAAAAATCTAAATTCGTGCTCTAATTTTCCGCACATATACCTCTTTCCGAAAATAATAAAAAGTTGTTCAAGATGTGTAACCCATTAAAGTGATTTCCATTCATCATAAAAAGTTATTCATAAAACCAAGTAAGAGAAATCGAAAACTCTCAGTTATACCACCTAATGTTATGTTACCAAGCATGAAATAGATTGCTTAAAGTACAGTTGAGCCTGCCAATGAAATAACCAATTTGCCACGAAATATTACTCTAATGAAAGGGACATACTTTTACCAACCTTTCCCCAATTCTTTTAGCCAACATTCCAAAACGTGGGCTCGACAGTATTGCTTTTATAAAATCGATAATAATATAATCATATAAAAACGACCCAATTATCAAATCAGCAATTTTTATTTTTGCAGCTACAGTAACAAAGTTTATCTTTTCAATAAAAAAGGATGTTTATCAGTAAATATTTTGCACTGATGCACTTCCTTGCAAAACATTTTCAGTTATTTTATACTCTTTCAGATTCCTAAATTTAAACTTATGAAGAAAATCGTGACTTTTTTCACAACTGTTACGAGTTATTTTGAACAAATTCCTGAGTTCAACAATTTGTAAAATTTCCTTGATATATTTTTATATTTTAATCAGTGATAATCAAATGCAATGACAGTTCTTTGAGAAAACTATCATTTATATTTTAGATAATGCGTTTCTCTTAAGGGGAGTCGGTACCCCGTATACACTTAATATTAAATTGCTAAAATGTATGCACCTTCTTAAAAGTTTTTAATGATAGAAACTTGCACCTTTAAGTGTTTTCAAGACATATCTAAGAAATTACTGAAGTGCACAATTTTAAGACAATTCCGTTTATTTCAGAATGTATAAAATGTAAACTAATAGTCTCTTTTTAAATGAAAAACGAGCTGATGTGTGCATCACATGACTTCCTTTTACACCAATTCAATGTCATTTTCTCATTATTGACAATTTTAATGTGATTCAATAGTTAACATTCTAAATATCACCAACAATGACCAAAGTAAAACCAGATTTAGAAAGAAAAAAAATCGCCAAATTTGTCTCCAAGTTGGAGATAAAACTTGGCGACCAAAAGACTGGTGATATATCGCCAAGTGTCCGCCAAATTATAACACCACTTGAATTTGCATCGAAATTAACAATGATTTCCCCCAAAAAAGGTGCAAAAGACCCCTTTAGAAACATTCAAAGCAAACAAAAGGTGTAGGTGCTTAACTAAATCCCACAAGGAGTCTACGTACCAAATTTCAACTTTCTAGGACATACCGTTCTTGAGTTATGCGACGTACATACGCACATACATACGTACATACAAACGTCGCGAGAAAACTCGTTGTAATTAACTCGGGAATCGTCAGAATGAATATTTCGGGAGTCTATATGTTCTCATGTGTGTATGCACGTGTGGCCGGGTCGAAAAAAAAAAAAACTCAACATTCATTTGGGGGTGAGCAAAATGGAAATTAAGGCCGATTTTTGAGTGAAACTTTTTTTGCGAATACAATACTTCCTTTTCTGTAAAAGGAAGTAAAAAAAAAAGTTTTAGAACATACAAGCAGCAGTTTAGGAAAAAGTGTGAATCTTTAAGAAACAATTTCACTCCAGTATACTTATGAACAAGTAAACAAAATGTGGTGAAAATCCGAAAGCAATAATTATGTAAAGTAGTTTTTTTTATAAAAATGAACATTAGTTTTTCAAAGTAAAATTGTACGTACATTGTAATACATTCCAGTCTTATCAATATTTAAATTGAATTATTTTTAATCTATGTAAAATATGAATTCGGAGATGCTTGAAAGGTCTTAATTTGAATATTTTGAATATAAAAAAACTGAAAAATTAATTTTTTAAAAAGTTTTATGATGCCAACTCCCCCGAACTTTCTTTCTTTTTGAGTGAACATATAACATTTTCATTAGATTAATAGAATATTCCAGGGGCGGTGAACGTTTTTTCGCTGAGAGACCACGTTCAGTTTGGTAGTTAGATGAAAGGTTACTCGAAGATAAGGTTACAGATTTGTTCTGTGTTTGTTGCAATAGTTTTAAATGAACCTAATAAAAAAATTACTGTAAAAATTACTTAAACACATTAAATCTGACATTTACTCAAATTTGCCATAACCACAATAATATGACTTGAACATTTTCATGCTCCTCGAATGAAATAAAATGCAATAGATATACGGTTTACTAGTACTTACATACCCCCAAATCAAAACCCGGAATACGACTAAAATTTTCAAAAAAAGCACGTATTTCTAAAAACTAATCTTTACTTGGCCCTTAAAAGTCAAACTCTTCAAGAGACCATATAAGGCATTTAGAAACAAAGGGAGGTAAGGGCTGAAATTGAAAATTTGGAGTTAACCAGTGCAAACGACAAGAGAAACAATCTCCTGTTTTAGGACAAGAGATAGTGCAAGTAGTCCTGGTAATTTAAAAGTCCCCATTTAAAAGACCATATAAGGCAGTTAGAAACAAAGGGAGGTAAGGGCTGAAATTGAAAATTTATAGTTAACCAGTGCAATCTGCAAGAGAAACAATCTCCTGTTTTAGGACAAGAGATAGTGCAAGTAGTCCTGGTAGTTTAAAAGTCCCTATTTAAAAGACCATATAAGGCAGTTAGAAGCAAAGGGAGGTAAGTGATAAAATTAAAAATTTGGAGTTAACAAGTGCAAACGGTAAGAGAAACTATCTCCTGTTTTAGAACAAGAGATAGTGCAAGTAGTCCTGCTATGAATAATGATTGAGGAATGAAACCCTGCATTGGATCTTAATTTCAAACGCGTTTTACTCAACACTTTAAAATGTCTACTTACATCCCTTCGCTTCTCACAAATTCATATTGGGCTAGCAAAAAAATATATTGCTCTACACTGTAAAAACAATTCAGAAACGTTCCTGAAAAATAGTGGGCAGCTGATGTGCCCAGCTTCTTCCAGTAACATATCTTACAAAAACCAGGAACCTTTTCCGTTAAAATTCAGTAACCTTACTGAAATTATCCTGGAAGCTTCCTAAAATGTTCAGAACTCTTACCGTTTAAAGCCAGTCGTCTCTTTGGAATTTTAGAGTAAACTTAGGTGGGCATACTACAATAGTTTGGCACCATACTGCGTTTTGAAGAAAGCTCCAAAAGCGGTATTGCAAACATGGCCACAGCTACGAAAGAATTGCAAGTAAGTATCAAGAATTTTACTCGCCTGCAATTCTTCCAAAGCTTCGTAGGCCATAGACTGATTTGCACCCTTTGGACGCCTTATCAGTCCGGACGGGCCGCAATCGAACTGCAGCGGATACACTTTATAAATACACTCAGTTAATCTTTCAACTGGGAGCTGAATATATTTTTTGCAACAGTGAAAAGTCGGCATTCGTGCGACTTGTAGCAATTCAGGAAACTTTTTGACAATTATACTTGTTTCTTCCAGGAAGTGGATAAAAACCATAGAAATCCCGTAAGGTTACATGATATATTCAGTAACGTTTCGGAATTTTTTTTACAGTGTATAATAGTTCCGTGTTTTTCCAGAACCAAGGCAACTACGACTTCGGCTACAACGAGGGACACAACGAAGGCGGCACTTTCAGGCGGGAGAGGGGAGACGCATCAGGCCGCAAGGTGGGCACCTATGGCTACACGAACAACGAGGGCCTGATTCGAATCGTCAACTACGTCGCAGACGAGAACGGATTCCGTGCAGAACTGAAATCCACCGAACCCGGAGTGGACGAGAAAGAGCCAGCCTCGGTCATCGTCTTCAAGGAGGACACCCCCACCCTGATGACTTACCCCGGCCCGGAGGCCGCATCTGTCCCCGATGCCAACGGCAACATCCCCGGAATGCCACCTACTCAGCCACAATACGCAGCTCCAATGCAGTATTCTAATGTTCCTTATGCAGCAGCGTCTTCAGCTCCAATTCCTTACGCTATGCCAGTCGCCAGTAATGTCCAGCAACCTGGTATGGTCAGAGTGATGGTCAATGCGCCGTTCGGTGGATATTCTTATTCGTACTAAGTGTGGGTCTTTCAAAAACTGTATTTAATAAAAATCTTCTGAACTACTTCATATCATGTTTGAATTGTTTTTCTTTTCAACTTTTTGAAGATATCTAGTTGAACTTTTCTTCAACAAAATGTTAAAAGAAATTCCATTCGTTGAGGCGTTTAGTATTAAAACTATGCTTTTTAGTATCAAAATCTTTTTGAAACTTTTGCAGACGAGACAAAAGACAACCACAGATTAAGCAGTTTTTTTTATAAAGAAAAAAAACGGTTATTTACAACAGTTTTCGATCTGATTGGGTTAAGTGCACTTTACATTACTTTATAGCATGATAGCATCCATTAAAAAGCACCAAATCATGAAATAAAACAACTTTTGAAAACTCATGCATTGATCTGCTTTTGTTACTAAACGCCTGATATATTGACTATACTCTGTTCAAGGATAAGATAGACCGAAATTGAACAAACAGGTTATCAGAAGAATCGCCACTACCCTACTTTTGGGGATTTTCTCTGGAATAAAAATCAATATAGTATTCTCATTCACCGTCTGTTTGGCACTAATTTGTTCTTGTCCCAGCCGAACTTTTCTGTTTACATCTAATCTGTCTTCCCCGTGAATTCAGTATTGCTGCGTTACTAGGGTAAAAAAAGACACATCGGTTTGCAGAGAAGCATTTTCTTGAACTAGTTCAGTTCTAATTTCCTTCAACATAACTGTACAACAGAAAACTATGTTTTTTTTTTATTCCCTCATTTCTAATTAAATTACTGCTTCCAAGGCAAGAAAAGCTTGTTGAACTGAGTAATTTCCAGTATTAGGATAAAATTTTCAATCGGATTTTTTTTTTTTTTTTTGATTTGAAAGATATCTATACGAATAAAAGTTTCCTTGAATGTCACATTTTATAAGTCTCTCCGACCAGGAAATCATAATATAGTGTAATGATGAAAAATAATTAAATAATTAGCTATCAAAAGAGTATTTAGTGAGACATGCTTCTTCATTTCATATCTTTTAATCATATCAGCTTTTATTCACATGAATAAAAGTTTCCTTGAATGTCACATTTTATAAGTCTCTCGGACCAGGAAACCATAATATAGAGTAATAATGAAAAAAAATTAGATAATTAGCTATCAAAAGAACATGCTTCTGGTCACATAAATTATTTATTGAAATGGTCTTAAAATATACCGAAATTTTAAGAAAAGTCGCTAAATTTTGCGAGTTTCGACGAGTGCTGGAAGACATCTTCCATATGTTTTGCAGATAGATGTACGTTGCTGTTACATGCATGCGTGGAAATCGTCGGCGAGAAATTGATGCCTTCAGTCTCTGGTCAAGTCTTAAAATTTGGCGCTTTTTTAAAAAAATTCTATGGATTTTCAGACTTTATATCTCGATAACGGGGGTACAAAGGAAAAAAATTTTAGTGTCAAAAAATGGTACAATAAGCTCTTTTTAATTTTATTTATTTTTCTTTATTTCATTATTCATGTGGGTCCCTGGTGAGTATATTATAGAAAGTTAGGATAGATTGGTAAGATATTTTAGGATAATCAAAGATATTAGATAGTTCCGTAATTCAGTTTGCATTTATAAAAAATAAGGAAATAATTTTTCTCTAAAGCACACCACATTATAGAAAAAGGAAAATATTATGATGGGTTTGATTCCATATCACGTAGAAGAGCAGGGTTGGTATAAAAACCGTTTTTTTAACCGAAAAAAAACGGTTTCTTTTGTTTAAACCAGGTTTTTTTTTTTTTGGTCTAAACATTATTTGTTAGAAAAAAAAAATATTTTTAGAAAATCATGAAGATTTTATGAATTAATTGTTAAGGAATGTTTAATATTCATATCTGTACCGAATTTCATTGTTATTAATAAAACAATTAAGATTAAAATCTTGGTAATTTCATTTCCTCAAACTTAGAGGTTTCTATAGGAGAATATTGCTTGAAAATCTGTAACAATAAAAAAAAAAAAAAATACAATTCGTAAATGGGTCTTGGCATAAATAATCATAAAAATAATTTACTGTGATAGTTCAGACATTATTAATTACAAATAACCAGGAATAAATTCTTGCAAATTAATTTTCTCATAATTATAGTAATCAAAGACTATAAATAAAATAATAAAAATAAAAATATAATCACACATTCTTAAGCATGTGTGTGTGTCTGAAAAGCATTTTGCAGTATCAACAAATGAATCTTAAGTATGATGTTCATTACACAACTTTAAAAATTAAAAGATGAACGAATATTTTGTTAAAAGATTTTAAAAAATTACAAATCATGTAATTTATTTACCTAATGTATCAGTGGCAACAATTATAGAGACAGGACAAGTAGGTTTTAAGAAAATCATTATATTTTTCATTGCAGATATTATTTCTCCTGGTTTAATGCATTTAGGAATACAAATTTTTAATCAGAGAAAAAAAAATCATTTTAATTAAAAGCCCCAGTACAAACTTAAATGGAAATACTATTTTAACATACTTTAATAATGAAGACAGTGATAAAGATTAATGTTTATTGATTCTTCCGCCATTCATACATGAGACTTCTTTTCTACTGGGATCAAAAAAGTTCTTTGAAAGGTGAAAATTTGACTTTTTTTTATATGTATATAATATATAAGAGCACTGACTTACATAAATATTTTGTTTTAATAATTTTATATATTTTTTTTCTTTGCACTGACTGCATCGTCTATCGGGGATGCAAAAAGTGTGCAGGCAGGCATACGCGTAATTTAAGGCCTACTCTGCTTGAATTACTTAAAAAAATAAAAGGTTCTGAATTTAATAAATCTGTAATTTATCTATAAAACTTTGCTAGTTACTTTGCATTAATTAGATTTTACTCTTCGCTACAATATGTATAATTTATGAACACATTTAGGGGAGATACGATGAAATTTCTCAAAAAAATCCATTTTTGAAAAAAAAAAAAAAAAAAAACACGGTTTTTTTTAAAAAAAAAAGCTTTAGTTTAAAGCAATGTGGTTTAAACCAAACAATCCTGTAGAAGAGTACGTATTTTACATTAAATAAACTATAACGCTGTCCTTAAAAAATAATTTTTACTCACATTCAAGCAATTGTAAATGTAATATAAGAAATAACAACGTTAAACATCACAAATTGTAGATTACTGCAGAAACGCGTTTCGGTTTTAAAAGGAATGCCCTTTTCAATACAAAAGAAATGAGCTTATGGATCAAAAGACATCCGACAAAAGCCATAAGCTCATTTCTTTAGCATTGGAAAAGGCGTTCCTTGCAACTCCAAAGCACGTGTCTGCAACAATCTGCAATTTGTTTTGTTCGGCGTTGTTATTTCTTATTTTACATTTAATGCAAAAATGAAATTTTACTTAAATCATTATAAATGGTTTATTGAGCAACGAAAATACTATAATAAGTGACCTTTGGGAAGACAATACGGTTTAGAATGTCGCTTTTGTTCCTGAAAAAATGAGATGATATTTTTTGTCTCATTTAAAAAAAATAATTGTTTGAAATTAAAATTACTTGCATAATTGTTGAGTGCAGTATAATTTCGTTTTATACGTCTCTCGCTTATACGTCTTTTACATGTATAAATCTTTTTTGTATAAAGTCTTATTCATTCCTATTAATTTTAATACAAAATATCCGTTATACGCCATGTTCCGCGGCCCAGAAATTCAAACCGTACGGTGCTAAACAAAAATATATTGCTCTACAATATCTTCGTAGCCAGCTAAATATTTCTTCCTGCCTATCCTTCGTTTCTATTGAGGAAGGGTAGGCATGGAAGGTCAAATAAAAGGGCAGACCCGGATCTATAAATTTTGGGACCCCATGCAAAAAATCAGCAGGCCCCTAAGTACCTACTGGATTTCTACGCCACATAAGAGCCACGTGCCTCTTTAGTTCTGTGCCCCCCCCCCAGGGTCCGATCAAGACAAACTGGTGTCCAGGTCCTGGAAAGAAGATGATGCCCCCCCCCCCTCCATGAGAAAATCATCCCAGTTTTAAAGTCAATGTTTTATACTAGAAACCTAATATATACTAGAATCCTGCACATTACTACAGAAACCTAGGATTTGAATACCAAACACTTGATAGTCACATAGTTAAAATTGTCTTACCTTGAGGTGAAAATGAGTTAAAAAAACACTTCAAAACTGCAAAAATAGCAAAAAAAAAAATCTAACTAATTCGGACATCAAGCTTTAAAAAGGCTTCTTTCTGTCTTTAACAGAGGCAAATGTGTCGATCACATCATCGAAATCTAATTTTGATGTCACAGAATTTTCAGTGGTCAATAAGGAAAACGCCTGTAAATTATCCTGAGAAACGCAGCTTCTCAAACGATTTTTGATTCTTTTCAATGCTGAAAAGGAACATTCACGGGAACAGAAAAAAACTAAGTAAGTTAATTTAGGCTATTTTAGTGCCCCTAAATTTGTGGTGCCCAGGTCCGTGGACCCGCCGAACCGTGCGTTATTAATCAGGCCCTGCCCCCCCCCCCTCCCCACCTCTCACGCTGCGTGGTCTGCGGGCACGTAGATGCGGGTCTGTAAAAGGGGTGGGAGAACTTATTTCGTTTGTCAAAGCACTACTGGAAAAATTGTTCATGAATTTAACTCAATTCATAATGCCATAATCATTGTGAAAGGGAATTCAGCATGACTGTGATTTTTTTTTTAAATTAATTAAATGCCTGCATGATTTGCATTGAACAGTTTTAACTTCAAGGTGATTTGACAATGTTTCGATTATACGTCGTTTTCACGTCGTTTCATGTCATTTCAGTCCATTGGAAGACGTTCAAACGATGTTTAACTGCAGTTTTGTGCCGATTACGGATTTCATAATTCAAGTGTTGAGGATATGCTGCTGCCATCTATGGGCACGGTTGTAAAGAAATTTAGCAGTGAACAAGCTGCAAAGCAAATCTAGGTTCTCGTGATAGTACGACCGACCGACTGACCGAGTCATCATGCAAGGGCTGATCCAGCTTCTAGTTTTCGAGAAAGTCATCATCAAAAAAGGGATAGGGGGGGGGGGGGGGTCAAACTGGAATTTTTGGGCAAAAATATTTTTGGGCCAATTTTTCGGAATATAAGCGCAAAACGCCGATTTGGATTATATTTGGTCGCTTAAAGGGGGTTCATGAATCATGACTCCCTCTCTGGATCCGCGCCTGTCATTATGTTTGACAGAAGTCCGTTGTATAAAATGTATGGAACAAGGCTTAAGTCACGAGAACGTATGATCTTAGCCTTGTTGCTTGAATTTTCCAGTGTAGATGTAGGATCGAAAAAGTCACAGACAGGTGTGTTATTTTTTTTTCGGGAGGGTGGGGGGGGGGGGGGGGGTCATACTAAATGCATATTGTATCAAGAAACAACAAAAAACGCCCCCTCATTATTCAAAATACATTGATTTTTGAAAGCCAGGCGGGTACATTGCCCCTTCCTGACCCTCCTAAATGATGGGCATGGTCTCAGAAGACGCGTTTACTGAGTACTTCATCCAAAAACTGTTAAGTTCCTTCATTTCACAGATTTACGCACATACAAAATTAAAGATTCAAGGAACGAACTGAAGAGATCCTTCTGATAAAAGTTTAAAACTAATCTGAGAAATGGGCGCCGCCAGAATGCAGAGGTGTGCAACCAATGAAAAAAACCTTTTACTAGCTTTTTATTTTTCATTTACTTTTATATTTGAAATTTTGTTTGTTTCTTTATTTATTTTTTTATTTTAAAAGCGAATTCGGAGGTGTATTTTCATCTAAGGAATACCAAGTTCAAGACACTTAAAAAAAAGCTCAGACCATAAAATTCTGGTTCCCGAACTTTCACATTAGTAACTCCGATTCTTTCCGGGATTAAGCCCCATTTTCAAGCATGAAGTACCTTTTTTTTTAATGTTTTTGATGAAGACATTGGATTTTTTTTTTACATTATTTCTTTGTACTATTATTACTTCATTATTTTTTTTCCTGCTCAATCCAATGCATTCAGATGAATGTGATTCCGGATCACTTAAGTTAATGTTACACGAATAGGGGAAAAGACTTGAAGAGATAAAGATCAATAAATAAAAAAAAAAAGAATCCTGGATCTTAAATAGGTTTTCTCTAATATTTTTAATCAATTTTCATTATCAGCGCAAGATTTTATACACACCCTGTAGCTTCAACTAATTTTTACGTAAGTTTAGATATTAAGAGACTACTGAACTATTAAGTGCTTTTCATGAAGGATTGTATTAGAATTCAGTGTAATATAATAACACCTTAAATCGCTCGGTGCGTTGTCATGTATATTAATAGATGCATTGAACGTTTGGTGTATTCTACCGTTCTAAGCACAAAAGTCGTGTCTGCACTTCTTTTCAAAATTGAGTTATTGTCAAGAGGTGCTTCTTTGTAACATATTTTATCTATATGCAATGTTTTATGGCCTTTTGTGAATGGGAAATATATTTTTTAAATCTAAATAAGTGAAAGCTGAATCAAATGTATGGAAGCGTACAACTCTAAAGAGGTATTTCTCATTTTGAGCTCAGCTGCAGATATGACTTTATTGCTCAACAGTAGCAGGGCAGTATTGTCCACTTGAACTTCTTCTGTTTTTTATGAAGAAAAAAAGAGGCCGATTAATTGCAAAAAATTCATTTGTAGCTGACTTTGTATTAATTGCCTTATCTAGTCCTTGAGTTCTAAAGAACTCAATACGATTTGAAGAATCTTATAAAAATCAACCATCCATATACTTCTGCAATTGTTCAATGGCAACATTGAAGCTGTCAAGATAAATAGCGCAATAATAAACATAAACAGAAGATGCTCAAAGTTGCGTTTCTTCTGATGCAATCTATTTTTAAAAACAACACAAGATTTTTATAAATATTTTTATACAAGTTACATAGTACATATTTAATTATGTGCATGGCTAGTTAAATCCACTTTGTTCGTTAATGTATTAAATTGTTACAACATTAACGATGTAAGCAACTTATGAGGAACTTGCACAACACTGCAATCACAAAGTCAATGAATTACAAAAATAAAAAATAAAAACAGGAAACTACATTCAGTATACATGAAATACTCCGCCAGCTCAGTTATTCCAGCCGAGGACTGCAGTTTCGTGCTTATTAGCACTCATCAGCCCGGCATAAGAAGCTGGAGGTGGAAAACCTCTTAAGGAAGCCAAGAGTGCCAAAACAAACTGGTAACTAATATAAAATTAGCGTCAAAAAATTAGTCAATCTTTGAGTTGAACCGAACCATTGTTTCGGTCACTCGTCTTTTCGGCGCTAATTTTATATTAGCTACCAGTTTGTTTGGCACTCTTGGCTTCCTTAAGAGGTTTTCCACCTCCAGCTCAGTCACTTCTTATGCCGGGCTGATGAGTGCTAATAAGCACGAAACTGCAGTCCTCGGCTGGAATGACCGAGCTGGCGGTGTATTTCATGCATTTCTGTGGTAGTCCTGGCAATAAGGCGGTAACTTACTGAAAATACATTCAGCATTTTTGGAATTATTTGAGGTTCAAACCTATATTTCAAAAATATTGCTGAAAAATTGCTGATTGCAAAGACTTAGTAACATTCCTCTTCAAAATTAAATCAAATTACATATTGATATTGTGCATACGGGGACGATGACATAACTTGAGCACTCCCAGATCGAAGATTCTGCATTCCGGTAGAAGTTACATAATTTTTTACAACATTCGACCCTGCTGCAGACATAGAGGAACCTTGCGCAGTACTTGGTGCGTTCGTTGATCCGGTCGGACCTTGTGCCAAGGCTTCTGGATCCGGTTCCTTCTCTTTGGTGACAGTGACGTTCGATGGATTGCCAGCACCGATTCCCGGTTCGTTCGTCAAGACCTCTGCTCGGTAGCCATCCCGATCAGCAACATACGTGACGATCCTGATGAGTCCGTTTCGGGTGGTATATCCGTAAGATCCTTCGCGAGTGCCATTCGAGTAACCTTTTTCTCTGTAGAAGGAGGCTCCTCCAGTCAGTTGGTTCTCGTTGTAGCCTACGTCATAGTTGCCCAACTCCTGGCGACAAATAATGATATAAACTATTAGTATATAGGGGCATGTGAGCATAGGTACATGTGAGCACGGGGCACATGTGAACATGGTATGTTTTACTAATATAACGTCAAGGAAAAAGCCTTAAAAAATTCTCAAGTAATAATAGTACCAACTCTGCTTTTTAACCAAACTTTCAGAGCAAGGAGCCAGTTCATGTTCCTGCGGTGAAAGCTTATTTGTTTTTAGCAGCTGCTGATGTACTTTTATCACTGTCTTCTTTGTGTAAAAACATATTTTAAACTAATGAATAAACTAAATTTAATTATTGCAAACCATTATATGAACATTCACGTAAATTAATGCCAATGTTTAAATTTTGTAATTAAATTAAAAATTCTTTATTTTTGAAAATTAGTTCTAAGGTAGATGCCGGGCCACTTGTAAACGCAACATGTTGGGCCACATGTAAACAGCTCCCATATCCTCTCCGCAAATATAAATATTAGTGCTGGCTTATTATAAGTGTTAAAAGAGAAGTAGAGAGTTATTTTGCTGCAATCAGTTTGTAAATTTATTGTTAATTATTATTAAATAATTACTACTTATTTATTTAATTATTTTTTAATTCGTTAATTACTAAATAGTTGGCTAAGAATTTAGTGCTATATAATATTTGCAAGGTAAATAAAGACAAAATATTTTCCTTCAATTAAAAACTGAAGTTTAGAAAACTATTAAAATTCATCATCATATTCTGTATGAAGCTTAACCGCACTATATAACAAGAATATACATACTTTACATAATAAAATATTCTTTACATTGTTTAGTCTCATAGGATTTTTTCTTGTCGATCCATTGATTAGAACATGCTATGAAACTTTAAAATTTGACAGTGAGCTGGGTTATACAGCGCGGAAAACACATTTTCTAGTTAAGAGTTACCATACAATTCAAACTGACACAATATAGGTTACAAACTCTTGAATGTAATTAGTATATACATATATGCTCCATTATAACGAGTTTTTCGTTGAAATATGATGCCCGTCCTGCATTTTTCAATCGTGTTCACATGTGCTCCAAGTTAAATGAAAAGTGCGATATTAATATTATAACTTTGATATCATAGTGGCTCGTTGAATCTCCTGTGTTTTTAAAAGTGAAATATGCAATGGAATTTGCTGGAATATATGCAAAACACTTAATTCACCTTTTCCAACAATATGTGGAAATTGAAATATGAAAAACTAATATAACCTTGCCTGCAAAGTCTGCGGATCGTCTGTAATTTTTTGATAGTGAAATATGCAATAGAATTATTGGATTATACACAATCACTGTTTTTGGTGTTGCTAACTTATTGCGTAAGATAAAGTATTGGATCTTCTGCTTTTCTTAAAGATGAAATATACTATATAATTGTTGAATTATACACCTTGCCCGGTATTCAGTATTGCCAACCTATTGCGTAACAAAAAATTGAAATACTGATGTTATAACCTTGCTCGCAGAATGTAACAATGGATCTTCTTTTTTTTTTAAGTGAAAAATACTAAAAAATTGTGAAGTAATGCACAAATAAAGCACATGATTTAAAATTATACTAGATTAAAATCAAAATAAACACTTTGCTCTTACGTAAGAATAATTATATAACAACTTACATCTTGAACTCTGATTTGTGTGAGTGTATCCCGACCATCTATTCCAACAGGTATAGTTATTTCCTGCAACTTAACTGTAGTAACACTGACTGCCAAACAAATTAAGTAGTAAAGCATCTGGAGAAAAATTGAATGCATAAATTTGTTATAAGAAAATAAATCATATAAAATCGTAATACATAAATTTATAAATAATAAAAGAGCAAACGTGAAGTTACTTATCCAGTCAAAAGTCATTAAAAAGGAAAAAGATAATAATAAAATTATTATTATTATTTTGTTTCGTTTAAAAATAGGATTTAACTGCGGGAACAGTATTAAGGTCTCTCAGTTTCTCTTACAGTGGTGCTAATAGCGTAGCCAAGAAGGGGGTTTATGAGGTCTGGACCCTCAGCGAAACGAGTAAATAAATTCAAAAATTTAAAAAAAAAATCATTTTTTATGTGCTATTTCTTCCTGTATGATAAAAAAAAGCTCGATTTTTAACACATATTATCCACTCCAAGTGTATTTAAAGGAAAAATTGAATTTGAAAACATTACTTTTTTCCCTATTTCTCATTTTAGAAAACAGGTATGTATTATTATTTCAAAAGCATTGGCTGTTATGACAAAATGCCCTAACAATGTAGTTTGCGGTTAAAAGCAACTTTAAAGCCAAAGCTTGTTTTGACTCCTTGTTTTAAAAGTGGGATGAGGTAAAAACGTTTTAGAACAATTAGCTAGAATATGTATGAAATTTTAATTATTTTTGGATTTTTTTTTCACAGATAACATGGGGGAACACGGAATAGGAAGGATTTTACAAACCGAGAATAGTTGTTATCATTACTACATGCTTATTTTAGCAATGCGAAGTTTCAATATATCTTTTTCAAACCAATTTCTGCCCATTTTGCTACAAATTAGCAGCATTCATTCTTAATACGAATGACAATGGATCGGTTGTTTCGAAAGTTCCAAGAACATAGTTTTCGAGTCGTAACATTCAACAAATCAACGGGCCCCATGGATCAACTTCGAGGGTCACATATGACCCTTGGGTCATAGGTTGAGAATCACTGATCTAAGTCATCGGTGTATTCCAAGGTCATATCAATTAAGGGGATATTTCGATAATTCGGAATCTGGTGCGGTTGTCTCCTTTTTGATGCAAATAATTTTATTTTGGTAACCTTGCTGATTTATAGTAACCCTATGCGAATAGATGTTTCCGATCTCTTTGTTTTGATCTGCAAAGAAAAAAAGTCTAGCGCAGGCGCTGGAGACAAAAATTGACGCCAATGAAGAAAGATCGCCAGATTCCCAAGTATCGAAATATCCCCTAAATTAATGTATTTGCAAAAAAAAAAGGGAGTTGAAAGAATCAAACATTTAAAAGTTTCGTTTTAATTTTTCGCACGGTGTTTTGAAAAAGATTATAGAATCTTACAGTGTTAGCACACCTTCCACTGTATGTTGAAATTAACCACTCCGAGGGCTGTATACATGGGCAAGTTACCTCGGTGACAGGAACAGAAACCCTCGGGGCGTGATATATATTGAAATTTCGTTTTTATCTTATTTAAAACTTCATCCCGATAAAAAAAAATCATTAAAAGAAAGAATGGACGAAGAAGTATAACGCCAAACGTACATAATACATGAATATGTGCATCAAATTTTATTCTTTTGTCAATCAAGGCACTTTTATTATTACAATTGCTGAAAAATAAGTAACAAAAGAGTTGAAGTTTAAAATATGTATCTAACACTTTAAGGATAAAAAGCTTTGCGATACGTAATGGAAATGTTTCACACATAAAACTATTCAAATGGCGACGCAATATATATGTGAAAGTGCGTGTAAATTGGTTCAGCAAATTTTGTGTAAATGGAAACATTTCACACATCAAACTATAAAATGGCGACGCAGTATAGATGCCAAGTTGCGCATAAATTCAGCAGATTTTGTGTAAATGGATAAGTTATATGTGTCTAATATGTGGTTCACTTGAGGTGAAAAAATGCAAAAATTTTAAAAAAATTTGATTTGTTTATGACTCAACTCCGAACTATTATTATAATTAATGAAAGTATCTACATTTTATATTCAAACTAGTGGTATCCGCATGGCTTTACCCGTAATAGAAAATTAAAAGGTCTTTTGGTTCGCCTGTATATTTACAAATAATGTATGGTGAATTTTCTCGCCAATTGGCTTGTGCCCATGTTACGGTTCCACGTTATGATAATTTCGTAATTTATTCGTCCATCTTATGATAATTTTGTTCTTAAAATTGGGATAGAATAAGAATCACATCGAATTTTCGAAACAATATACTTTAGAAAATATTTTTTTAAAAAAGTTCATAAAATAAATTTTTAACTTGGGGGACATATGTCTCGTGGTTTTTAAGGGTCTAAAACTAGAAAAAGAGTTTAATCAATATTTCTCAGCGCAAAATATAATTTCAGTTACTTTTTTTCCCAGATTATGAGTAAGAAAGCAGTTGCAGTTTAGAAACCACTTACCTTGATTTTGTTTCTACGCCCAAAGAAATGGCAAAACAGCTGAAAAAAGTATTCAACGAAATTTCCAGTGCATTATATCCCAAAACAGGATGTTTCGATAAAATGGAGCAATCTTCGTCTCAGAAAGGGAAAGTAATTATTTTTAGGATGTCCGGCTAAAACCAAGTGAATTGTTTGCTCGGCTTAGGATTAGTGTCCAAGTTAAGATGGCTCGATTGATAGCCAGGTAATTAATAATGATCATGGCTTGCAACATTAGGTTTTCCCGACTCGTTACGATTTTGTATGACGATATATTTTTCTCTGGGAATTTGAAAACTGTAAACTAATTGACCTTAAGCAGGATTTCAAACAAAGATATGCAATTAAATTACGTTTATTATGAAAGAAGGCCCTATATGCACATAGTTTCAATGCAAAATGACTCATGATAATCATTGAAACGAATATTTTGGTACACATATCCGTGGTAAATATAGAAACATTGGGAATTGGACAAATCAATTGTAAAAGAAATAACAAATATATTACCCTGTTCTTACGTTTAATTTTATAATTACTTCTTTTTACAAAAAAGGAAGTATTGTATTCGCGAAAAAATATTTTCACTCAAAATTCGACATTTTCTATTTTGCTGACCCCCGAATGAATGTCGGGTTTTTTTTCACTCGACCACACGTGGATAAGTGCCGAAGAACGTATAGACACGCGAAATATCCATAATGACGATTTCCGAGTTAATTACAACGTATTTTCTCGTGACGTCTGTATGTACTTGTACGTGTATATGTATGTGCGTATGTATGTCGCATAACTCAAGAACGGAAAGTCCTAGAAAGTTAAAATTCGGTACGTAGACTCCTAGTGGGGTCTAATTGTGCACCTTCCCTCTTGGTTGCATTAGGGTCTTTCTAAAGGGGTCTTTTGCCCCTTTTTAATGGGGGAAATCATTGTTTGTTTCGATGTAAACTCTAGTGGTGTTATAATTTGGCGGACACTTGGCGATATATCGCCAGTCTTTTAGTCGCCAAGTTTTGTCGCCAACTTGGTGACAAATTTGGCGATTTTTTTTATTATTTTTTTAAATTTGGTTTCGATTTGGCCACTGTTGGTGATATTTGGAGAGTAAACTATTGAATCACATTAAAATTGCCAATAATGGGAAAATGACATTAAATTGGAGTAAAAGGAAGTCATGTGATGCACACATCAGCTCGTTTAATTTGAATACAGTAAAGTCTCACTGCAGCAAATACCAATACAACGAAATATTCGCTTCAACGAAAAAAATATTGAGTCCCGTTTTAGTTGCCATTACATTGTTTGAATACCATAACAATAAAAGTCTCGTTATAACGAGCAAAATTTGAGGTCCCTTGGAGTTCGTTTCAACGGGATTTAACTGTATAAACAATTTGCAATGTACTCTACGTTTGAATATTGACTCATCCAGTATTTAGACGACGTTACTTACAACTTCATCCCCATCTACATTTTCTTGAACAGCATTTTTTCTATCTACCAACATTTCATCAGATTTTGAAGAGAAATCTGCTTTTTTTGCTGACAAAATGCAGAGGATGGCCAAGTTATTATGCTCAAACAAACTTTTCTCTATTTTTATTGTCGTTACATAGTTTTATTACGTACTTGAACACACTTTAAAGTTTATTCAAAACTAGAAAGTCGCCCGTCAAGGTATGACGGGTGAAAATTGCTTCTACATTTGAACGAAGTCATTGCCTGTTTGGTGATATTTTGATAGTTGAAATTTTAACCCTAACTCCAGTAGATAGCGTTCATAGTTGGCCATATTTTCGTTTCTTCTCCCCCCTGAAATGACACAGTCTTAACAGTAAAACAGTTAAGTCAGCCTTGTCACAATAAAGCCTTTCTCTGCATGTCAAACATTACCAAAACATATTATAAAATTATCATGCCGTGGCACGAGTTTCATTGTTGAAACCGCGCGTTACTCGATCATCGGCTGTTATTTGTATGAGGATATGAATTAAACATATTAAACGAAAAGTACCTTCTAATCGGTACTTCAAGTGGTAAACAAAATACTTAACTTATATCTAGTAACTCCGCCAATCACGGCACGGATGCGGCGTGGCATTCTTTCAATGCATGATATAGCTACTTGAGTTACTTAATATATTATTTATAAAATCATTAATTTTTTTTCCAAAAACCGCACTCACAAAAAAAAAGCTTTAAACTTAAAATTTTAACGAACACTGACACTGATGCCTATTACATTTAAAACATTTGTAAAAAAAAGTAAAGTGTTGTTGAAATAAACTTCAAACTTTTAAATTAACTGTAAAATGTGTTCAATTAATAAAACTATGTAACAACAGTAAAAAACAATAAAAATACAGAAAAATTTGTCTGAGTATAATAATTCGGTCACCCTCAGTAAAACTGGCCTGTTCCAATCAACTTTCTTTCATTGTTTTTGACCTGTGTCTAACAACCAACAGATAATTTGTCTCAAGAAGGCTTCATGGATTTTTCAGATTGAATTTTTCTTAGATCGTGTTCTGATTTGCAGCAATTATTTGGCCTCTAATCAAAGAATAACATGCTTTTTCGTTTTGCCGTATTTCATAGTCTTCTTGAAGATTTACAGCAGACCAGTACTTTGCTGTAGACCTTTTTGTTTTGCCTTCTGATTGCTCAAGACAGTTTTTGTTTCACTGGATACTTGTGGCTAGAAAAGACATTTTGACTTGTATATGGTATGTTTTTCAAAAAATAATGATAATAATAATAATAATAATAATTAATTTGAATTTTGACATCTTGAATTCAAATTATGTTTTTCGCAATCACGTGTTTTTTTTTTTTTTTTGTGTACCCATGTGTGTGTGTATGTGTGTGTTTGTGTGCAGGCATGTGTGTGTGAGTGTGTGTTTGTGTCTATGTGCAGGCATGAGTGTGTGGGTATGTGTGCATGTGTGAGTGTGTGTGTGTGTATAGGTGTGTGCATGTATGCGTGTAAGTTATGGATGCAACCTGGAGACGGTTTTCGCTAGAGGAGCAGCATCGTGAGGCCGGTCGACGGTGGTGCTGCAGAGGGAGGCGGGGGGGAAATAAAATCATTGGAACATCAAAACTGTCAAATAAAAACAATAATCAATCGTGATTGCTCAAAAAAAAGAAAAAGAAAGAAAGATAGAAAGAAATTCTAAAACAATCAATGCTGCTTTGGAATGCCCAAATAATCAGCCTAACACTATGATCACTGAACACCACTTTAAGTAAAGCGCTGTGAAACAAAAAAAAAAAAAAAAAACGAACAAAACTTATGTACATACAGTAATATATCGTTGCCTCAGAGCAACAGTAAGATATCATAGTGTTATTTCTGGGATTAGATATCTTACTGTTGCTCTGAGGTGACGATATTCTTAATGAATAAAAGAGGAATGTGTACGTTAAAATTAGTTGAAATTTGGAATGAGAAACGTGGAAAAGTAAGCGTCATGGTTTTTTAAGCAGAATCAGAATTCTTGTCACTTTTTACTAAAAAAATATTTCTAAATAAAAATGGTATTTTAAACATATTGCTTACAATGTAAATAACATGTAAAATAATCCAAAATCAGCATGCCAATCAAAGAATAAGTTTGTCTAGTGCTGCCCGTTCTTCGTAGACCAGGGACGTCCAAAAGGCGGCCTGCGGGCCTCATGTGGACCACCTACCTCTTATTTAGGATATTTCTTCATCGACAAGCAACGATTTTGACATTCCTGCCCTTGTAAAGAATGCGGATCGGCCTCAGTTTTCACATTAAAATGTAAGCAAATTGTTTTATAATCCTTCTGTTTCATTGTTTTATAATTAACAATTAAACTATTAATAGTTATTGTAAAAGAAGTAAGAGGTTATTGTTCAATTTTTTCAAACGGTGGCCCGCCGGGTGATCAGTGAGCGGAATTCTGGCCCGTGAGCTTTCTGCAGTTGGACAGCCCTGTCGTAGACCGTTCTTTTTCCCTATCTATTCATTTTACTTCGCCTGACTTGAGCCAGAGGGGGGAGGGGGGATGGATCAGGCGATGACACCCGTACCACGTACAAATCATTGTTTTTGAAGTGGAAAAATCTGGTTAGGAAGTTGATAATTTGTATTATGATACACGATGGTTATCCTTATATTCAAATACATAACAATTAAAAGCCAAAGTTAAAAATTCCGGGAACAAAGTGCAAACATCCTCGTCCTCATATAAATAGCCGATGATCGAGTAACCTGCATGATTCAACAATGAAATTCGCGCCACGGTATGATAATTTGATAATATGTTTTGGTAACGTTTAACATGCAGGGAAAGGCTTTATTGTGAAAAGGCTGAACTAGAGCCGGTCACTTAACTCTTTTACTGATAAGACTGTG
The DNA here is from genome assembly GCF_026930045.1 of Uloborus diversus. NCBI lineage: Eukaryota > Metazoa > Arthropoda > Arachnida > Araneae > Uloboridae > Uloborus > Uloborus diversus. The sequence goes on from NC_072731.1 coordinate 251,498,654, forward strand.
TCATTTCAGGGGAATGAAGAATTGAAAAAATGGTCAACAATGAACACTATCTGCTGGAGTTTAGGGTTCATCCACTAGAGTTAGGGGCAGAAACTCCTAACCCGCCACCCGGCCCTGCAATGGGAGCTGCTTATCCGATACTGGATCCAATCACTTAACTGTTTTACTGCTAAGACTTAAGACTGTGTCATTTCAGGGGAGTGAAAAAACTAAAAAATGTTCAACAATGAACATTATCTGCTGGAGTTAACGGTTCATCCACTGGAGTTAGGGACAGAAACTCCTGACCCGCCACCCGGAACTGCAATTTGAGCTGCTTATCCTATACTGGTGGAGGTTAGTCTCTACCAATTCTAGTTTCGCAGGCCGGGTCCCGGCTACAGAGCCGACACCACACCCCAGCCAAGGGGTTTACCTACGATGAAACCAACGATATTTTTCACGTGCTTGGCCAGTGTGACGCTACAGAGCGACCCACCTAAGCAGACTCGCGATACGTCCACTCCACCATCCACTGGAGTTAGGGTTAAAATTTCAACTATCAAAATATCACCAAACAGGCAATGACTTCGTTCAAATCTAGAAGCAAATTTCATCCCTCATACCTTGACGGTTGACTTTCTAGTATAGGTATAATAGTCAAAAGCACTGATCGAGTACCGCTCTGTTTTAACCAACAATGAAATTCGCATATGCGGGACGGTATTGTTTCATTGTTGAGGCACCAAAAATTCAATAAGTTATTATAATTTGATAGTATTTTTTAACAATTTTTTGACATGCAGGGAAATGCTTTATTGTGACAAGGCTGAACTGGATCCAGTCACTTAATTGTTTTACTGCTAAGACTGTCATTTCAGGGGAATGAAGAAACGAAAAAATGATCAACAATGAACACTATCTGCTGGAGTTTAGGGTCCATCCACCGGAGTTATAGAAACAGAAACTCCTAACCCGCCACCCGACACTGCAATGGGAGCTGCTTATCCGATACTTTTGGGGGTTAGTCTCTACCAATTCTAGTTTCGCAGGCCAGGTCCCGGCTACAGAGCCGACACCACACCCCAGTCAAGGGGTTTACCTACGATGAAACCAACGATATTTTTCGCGTGCCTAGCCAGTATGACGCTACAGAGCGACCCACCCAAGCAGACTCGCGATACATCCACTCCACCATCCACTGGAGTTAGGGTTAAAATTTCAACTATCAAAATATCACCAAACAGGCAATGACTTCGTTCAAATCTAGAAGCAAATTTCACTCGTCATAAAGGGAGTCAGTACCCTAAATACTTTCAAAAATTTGATTTCTTGAGTTTTATATGTTTTGAAACTCCATTTCAATACCTTTTTAATGATACAAATTTCTTGATCGTGCTCATATTAGAAGTAAGTTAAAATAAACTTAAAATAAATTTAAACGCATTTTGATAATGTATGATTTTTCCTTTTAAATTGCAATATCTCGAAATGGTACTTTTGAAACTAAATGTTCCTTTCTCTCAGAAACTAAATTGTGTTAGGCTTTGAAATTTTTATCACCTATTCCATACATCTAAATGCATATACTGAAGTAAAATCTTTCTCATGTTCCAAAAATATTTTTTTTATAGAGCTGATTTCGTGTTACAAAATGGCATTTTTTTAAAAAAAATAGAGTGACTTACGCATTAGAATTTTTTTAAAAAAAACTAAGCTTCCTTTCTGTAAAATGTTACTTCAGTATAGAGAAAACAGTCTACTTAAGGTACAGAAAAAATTTCATAAATGTATCTTAAATAGATTTTCAGAAAAAGGTACATGAACCTGTGCAAATTAACATCGACGGTATAGGGGGATTAATCTGGACTGACTAATACTGACTACCCTGGCGAGCGATTTTCTAGTATAGATATAATAGTCAAAATCACTGATCGAGTACCGCTCTGACTTAACCAACAATGAAACTCGCACATGCGTGACGGTATTATTTCATTGTTGAGGCACTAAAAATTCAGTAAGTTATTTATAATTTGTTAGTATTTTTTAGCAATTTTTGACATGCAGGGAAATGCTTTATTTTGACAAGGCTGAGCTGGATCCGGTAACTAAACTGTTTTACTGGTAAGACTGTCATTTTAGGAGAACGAAGAAACGAAAAACTGGTGAATACATTATCTACTGGAGTTGAGCGTTAATCCACTGGAGTTAAGGATACCAATTTCAACCATCAAACTATTCCCAAACAGGGAATTGCATCGTTCAAATGTAGAAGCAATTTTCATCCGTTAGTATCTGCAGAAATGTCACAACAATGCAAATGGATAGAGCAAGCTATACAGTTGACCCCTTCAGTCGGAATTATGAAATATTGGACAAAAAATGTTGATATTTGGTAAACAGTGTACTATGGTAAAGGGTATCTTATAGAGAAAATTTTGAGTTTGTAGGAGAAAAATTAAAAAATTATGGCACGTCCAATATTCCGGACTTATATTTTTGAAATCAATATTTCATACACAAAATCGATAAAATACCGAACAAACTTCATTATAAAATGTTCTACAAACAATTATAAAACATAATATAAGCGTTTGAAACGATTAATTAAAGATTATATATTTTTAAAAAAATCAGGAAAAAACCTCGCTTTTCAAATGAAAATCCATGGTTGGAAAAATGAGTTACTCCCTATCTCTCAATCCTTATATGTCAGTGTTGTCAATCTCAAAGCAAAAAAATTATTTCACAGATTATAATAAACAGAATGTAAAGAGTCAACTACAAAAAAATCAACTAATTAAATCAATTATTAAATGATTAGCAGCTGTTTAAAGTGTATGTCCGGTATACCGGACACCAGGTCTGAAGGGTTTAAAGTAGCGTCATTACTTCGAAAAATGACTCTGAAAGCATAAGTTGAAATTGTCGAGGACGAAGATGTAAGACACCAAACTAGAATGTAATGTACTCAAACAATTTAAATTATACTTTTTAGAAAAACACTAGCTTTACTACTCATTAGCTACAGGGTGTCCTGAAAAAGGCTGACTGTTTTTAAAAATTTGTCACAGGAAAACGGTAAATGATAAAAAAAATAATTCTTCCAGAATATTCACGTGGTGGGCAGTAATTTTTTTCCCCCTGAGTTCCGAATTTTAGTTGAAAATTTTTGCAACAGACGGCGCTGCAGTTAGTAAGCAAGTAAATTAAAACGTTATTATATATATATATATATATATATATATATATATATATATATATATATATATATATATATATATATATATATATATATATATATATATATATATATATATATATATATATATATATATATATATATATATATATATATATATATATAAATTAGAAAATGACATCATAATTTTTTCGAAAATAATGAACAAAAGAACAAATCAATATTTTGAAACAATCCTCGCTGTAATCCCATATCGCAATCGGAGGAAAAATCCGTGAATTTCAATTCTTCTTTTTTGACTTACCGACTTGCTATGTGCAGCGATTTTTGAATTTTTGAACTAAAATTTGGAACTCTGAGGGAAAAAAATTTAGTGCAGACCACATGAATTTTCTGCAAGAATTTTTTATATACATAGTGTTATCATTAACCCTTCTCCTGTTATAAATTTTTGAAAACATTCAGTCTTTTTCAGGTCACCCTGTATACAGTTAAATAACTTTCATTTCGTAGTTGAGATGATGTGATAGGACTTTCAGTCCTCACCATAGGGAGAGCTGAGAGGAAAAAAAAATCAAGAGAAGAAAAAGGCCGAAACACGCGAAAACTTGACTAGGGTGTCCTTCCTCCCCCAAAACGCAAATGATTAAAACACTAAATCCTCTTATCCGATTTGATGATGAACTGAGTCGTAAAACATTCCGAAAAACCACAAGACCTCATCACTCAGATTATGTCCACGAATAAATAGAACAACAGTTCTTGAGTAACGTATTTGCACTTTCGAGAAGTTTAATTCGGAGCTGGTTCAGTATAAATACCTGGACTCAGTTTGGGAAAAACACATTCCTAACTTCTTTCGATCCTCAGTTCTCATTGAACGCTTCGTTGTTCCAATCCAAAGCAGAATCATGAAGGTAAGACAAAAGTTTGAATCTTCAAAAGTTGCTCGAAACCATACCGAGTTCTAACGGTTTCTTTAAAATTTTCGGAAGGTTGCTTTCCTAACTTACTTTCTTACTTAATTGTAACTATGCTGTAATGTACTCAACATTTTTTGTTCGAAGTGATTTTAATTTCTAACGAATTCTAAACAAAATTCGAATGGTTAATTCCTTAACTTTCATTTCTTTCGTCTTTGCAAATAAATGCTGTAGTTTACCGAAACTGTTTGAAACTGATTCTAACGTGTTCTTTAAAAACTTTGAATAGTTAAATCTTTAATTTACATTTTCTTCATTATCTGCAAATAAAGCTGTAGTTTACCCAACATTTGTTTACTTAAAAGCATTCAAATTTCAAACGACTTCTAAAAAAACTTCGAACACTTGATACTCTAACTTATGTTCCTTCTTTGTAAATAAATGCTGTAGTGTATAGAAATCGCTTGTTTGAGACTGATCCTGACGGTTTCTTTAAAATTTTCGAATAGTTAATTCTTTCATTTGCATTTCCTTTATTCTTTTAAAAAAAAAAAAAAAAAGCTGCATTTTACCCAGCATTGTTATAAAACATTGCTTGCTTGAAACCATTTTAATTTTGAACGAATTCAAAATAAATAAATAAATAAATAAATAAAAAGAATGATTTATTCCCTTTCTTACATTTTTTTGTCCTTATTTATAAATAAATTCTGCGGAGTACCCAACATTCTTAGCCGACTACAAGTGTTACCGAAAATACCTAACATTGTTTACTCGAAATAATTTTAATTTCTAGCAACTTCTTTGAAATATTTAAATAGTTGATTCCTTAAGTTAAATCTTCTTCCCTTATCTTAACTACTTGCTATAAATAGTTTTTCCAACATTGTGTTAAATTCATAAGGGATTGGAATAAACAAGCAAATGGCGTTGTTTTTTTTTTTAGTCAAAAGAACTACTTTTAGTCACAGAAATTGATAGAATAAGCAAAAAAAATAACATGGACCCAGAAAATACTTTCATTTTCCCAACAGTTATTTTTGAATTAATTTTTAAAATGTCCGACTTTTCAAACAAGGCGTGGTCTTTATGACGTCACAAATGATGTCCTTTGCCGCACTGCGTTTCATCGTTATGATAATCAAGCAACGAATTAAAAATTGTCTCTACGCTTGCTACCAACCCTATAGTTGCCTGTACACGCGAGTAAAGATGCGAATTAAATATTGTGCTCTTATGAATGGCAACAGTGAATGGCATTTCATCATTTGTGATGTCACCGGCAGAAGCGTTAAACAATGAAAGCGCACCGATTAAAGTAAATTTTTAAAAATATTAAACTTAGTCAAATTATTTCAAAAATGGTCAGATCCTATGTTTTTAAGCATGCTCTTTCAGAAAAAAATACTTTTAAAATTTTGGAAAAGACACCATTCAATCAACTACAATATTAGAAAATAAATTCATGCAAGGTTTTAAACATATGAATAATGGAATGTTTTTTTATAATTAAAAAAAAATTCCTAAAATTTGGAGCTAAATAATTTATCTCTGAAACTAATTTAAAAATGAACTTTCTGAAAAACGTTTTACCTTGCAACTCAGTATTGAAATCATTTTTGCTCAAACTAGCAGATTATTAATCACAAAACGTAAAACGTGAAGCAATTGGATACCGTAAAAAAAAGAAACTAATTAATAAAAAAATTAGAATAAAACAAAATAAAATATAATCGTCTTCCTTCTCAACAGCAAACCGAGTAGTAGCTTTGTCAAGAACTTAGTAAAATGCCCTTTTTTTTATCACATCCTTTATTTGTTGTCTTCTTTTATTGTATTGTATTCGATATTGTGTAAAACTTTTATCAGCATTATTGTCATTGCTGTGTAAAACTTTTATCTTTATTATTTGTTATTACTATACAAAACTTTGATTATAAACGTGATATTGTGTAAAACTTTTTATCAGTGTTGATGTTATTACTTAAAATAACTTTTTGAAACATTTCACCCACCTAATGTTTTTAATTTCTATTCAAACGTACTAGCATTTTCTTATAATGAAACTATTGTAACATAGCTAGTATTACATTTAACGACACAAAATATTAGAAGACGTTTCGTTATAAAGAGGGACGGTGTTTGATTGTAAAGAAATATTACGAGAGAATTTTTTCACAGTATATTTTTGATTTATTTTAAACTTTAAAACTTGTTTGTATTTGTTAAAATTACTTTAACAATTAAAATGGCTTTGTGAAACTTTCTTATAGCTCCCTAGATACGTTTAAGTTAAATTTTATTTTACTTTGTCCACAAAAACGATTGAGATAGAGAGAGAGAGAAAAAGACCACTTTAGTTCAATTTAATGATTCATAATTTAATTTGAATTTCAAATTTTTTACAGAATAATAATAATAAATGAAACTGTTGGTTTACTTGTTCAAGAAACTTGCATTTTGAATGTGAGAACTAGAAATGAGCTGCAATGTAAGCATTTAATTGCACTGTTGCACTGCAAAATTGTAATACTTATAGTTTAGCTGATTTTCATTCGGATATATACAAATAAATGATAAATATAATATTGATAAATACGGTTAAAATCAAGAAAATACTTCACGAAGTTCATTAAAACGCATGTAAAAAAGAAAAATTTTTTTAATCAATTGTCGTGGAAAATATAAACGTTTTAACAAAAAATGGAAGTCGATTTCTACCTTTGAAAAAAATAATTAAATTACAAGTTTTTCGCATTAGTTAACATCAAAACTAAAAATGTTTTACTAAATAATATTTTGAAAGGCTTGTGCTCTTATTGACTTGTGCTCTTAAGAGCGGACTTTTGTTACATTATTCTTTACTAGTTTATTTATATGCAATCTAAAAATAATTTTTTAATACGTATAAAAATTAAGATGGGTTTTAGAACATTTCAAGCAGTTATAATAATTGCAACGGAAAAAGAAAGGCTTGTGCTCTCATTGACTTGTGCTCTTAAGAGCTGACTTTTGTTTCATTACACTTTACTAGTTTATTTATATGCAATCTAAAAATAATTTTTGATGCGTAGAAAAATTAAGATGGGTTTTAGAACATTTCAAGCAATTATAATAATTGCAACGGAAAAATAAAGGTTTGTGCTCTTATTGACTTGTGCTCTTAAGAACGGATTTTTGTTTCATTACTCTTTACTAGTTTATTTATATGCAATCTAAAATAATTTTTGATACGTATAAAAATTAAGATGGGTTATTTAGAACATTTCAAGCAATTATAATAATTGCAACGGAAAACTTAGGCTCCGTATTTTAAGTTTTAAGGGTAAAACGTATCAACAGTACAAAACAGAGCTCTGAAATAGAAGGAAATATTTATATCGTACTAATATTTTTTTATCTCATAAATTCACGTGGTAAAAACATTATCTGTGCTTAATAGATACCAAAGTCAAATTAATACGTGATGGTAACATTCATTCAGAAAATAACTCAAAAAGGAACATTTTAAACAGTACAGAACGAAGATATAAGACCACAAACCAAGTAGTTAAAATTATATCTTTTAGAAGTACTAAACAATTTCTTTTCTGTTACTAAAAAGGGTGCGGGACACAAAAATCGTCAAATTTTGCAATTCTTTTTTATCATTCAAAAAAATTACCGTTTCTTTCTGCTTAAAAATACCTTTGAATGTTTTTAACTTTATTAGAACGAAAGATATAATTATTTTTGTTGCATGCATTTAAAATATTATACTTAACTCGTTTTTCTTCATGAAGCAATTTTTCCCGATTTTTCGCAAACACTTATAAGTCAAGAACTAATAAAGATAAATTAATGAAAATTGGAGCATATCTTATTCAAACAGTTTACTTTAATTTTTATTTGGCAAATTTGAAAAAAAATGATATTTTAAAGAAAAAGTATTTTTGAATTTTTCGAAATTTTTCTTCAAAACATATTTTTTTTTATAAAATTAATATTTTTTAAATAGCCGAATAAAAATTTTAGCATAGTAATTTGTGCATACATTTTTGAAAAAATTTAAAAATTGACCAAGAATATTCTGAGTTTTAGCGATTTAAAACATCCCCATTAAAAAAAAAATAATTTTAAATAATTTTTTTTTTTTAAATATTTCTGTTATGATTTTGCTTATTAAATAGATGGTGAATCAGTGCAAAAAAATTCAAATCTCTAAACTGTTACATAAATATTTTTTCTAAATGTGTTCTTTAAGCTTAAAAAGTATTTTTCAAGACGAATAAAAATAAAGATAAAAATTTGATCAAATAATGAATTTGATCAAATAAAGTCATAATGAATTGAAATATAACTTGAGAGTCGTTGACTTATTCTGCGACTAATAGAATTCGAAGATAATATAACTTAACAATTCTGTACCTCAGAGCTAGATTGACGTAAGTTCAAAAATTGCAATTGTCTGTTTATTAGTGCATTTAGGGATTGCAATAACGGTATACCGGTATCCCGAATACCGGTATTTCGAGCAATTTTGCAATTTCGTAATACCGGTATTTGCTGAGGAAAATACTGGTATTTTCGGTATTAGCTAAAAGTAATAAATAGTTTTAATTCAAGAATTTTCTATTTAACTTATTAAATATTTACTTATATTTTAAATGTACATATATTTTCCCATGATACAGAACCGAAATCAACCTATTGATGTAAAAATTCAGTTTCAAAAGCATGAACTAATAGAATATCATCAAACAAAAGTATTTTGTGCACCAAGTATTTATTTTTTCCAGTTCCCTGATCGCTCATTTTCCCTTATGGGAAAGTTAATTTCGAGTGTAATTTTAAATGCTCCCCCTCCCCTTGTCCGATAAACAATTTTCAACCTGGTTTCAACCTTGGTTCATCATGACTAAAAATAAGAATTTAAGCGAAAACTGATTCAGACAACAAATAAGATTTATTGGTATTTAATAAAGCAGTAAGCTTCTTGGTGGCTGAACCGAAATTACTCAGGCGATTTCGTGGAATTTTACACTGAGTAAGATGGCTCTGCCGCCAATACGATTAATACTAAATAATATAAATCACATCTCTAGGACAACTTTTTCAACGTCATCACCCGTGAAGCGGTTTATAGATGAGCAATCCCACACAAAACTTAGGTCAAAAAAAAAAAAGAGTTTGCATTTTTTCCTTAACCTACGAAGATAAATACTGCTGATGTTAATTAATTTTAATTAACATCAGAAATAACACTTAAAAATTTGTTACCGAATCAAGTAGTAATCAATGAGACATTTGACATCCCATAGTTCTAATTGTTTGTTTATCATCAAATACACTTTCGGAAAATTCACACTGTGATAAATGTGTCGTCATGAGTCGTAATAAGTGTGTCGTCAGGTAAAATCATGAGTCGTGATCCACGTTTATTAGCTAAAATTTTCTAATACTCAAACTACTTTTTTTACTAATCATTAAGGGCTGCCACTGAAGTAATTCGATACAGAAGATTTTATTAATAAGTTTGTTTTTACTGAACGATGATCCAGTCCTTTGTACTTAATTTGCCCGTCGGAAAATCCTGCTCCTAATGTAAAACCCAGAGCAAAGATCCCGGATCCTGGGGGAAGGGTTGGGAGGGGCTTTCATCCATGGACTGTATTATTGTGCAAGTTTCAACTTGGTTTATCACGACTAAAAATAAGAATTTAAGTGAAAACTGATTCAGACGACAAATAAGGTAATGCTGTCACTAATGGTCAAAACTTTTTTAGGTTATCATTGCCTTGTGCGTCCTCTTCGTCGCTGTCCAAGCCAACCCTCAATTCCGCGCCCTGAGGGCTCGTGCGTCTGGTCTTGGAGGAGGTTCCGCCCCTGCTGCTGCTCAAAACTTCGCAGCCCCGGCACAACCAGCAGCTGCTGCTCAACCTCAGCCAACTTTCGGACAGATCTTCCAGCCCCAGCCAATGTACCAGCCTCAGCCGATGTACCAAGCTCAACCTCAGTACCAGCAGTTCCAGCAACAGGGCAGATATCCCGGTGCCCCCTTTGGTGGTTTCCAACCTGTGCAGGGATGAGCAAAAGTTCATTAATTACGGACACTGTTACTCGTAATTTAATGTCCAAATGAAGTCTAAGGCTGAATAATAATTGTCATTGTGCTGTATAATTATAATAAAATATTTCAGAATGGCCATGTATATTATTATTATTATTATTATTACTTACACTCAAGCTCATTATTTTGTTAATTTAGAAATTAATTTAAAAAATAAATAAGTTAATTCTCCTACTTCAGTCTACAAAGAAAAAAGATATTTTTATTACATAATTGCTTTTATTCATTCCCAAATTTATATCCTTATAAATATCTTACATGAGAGAAAAAAAATTCCCTAAAAATAAAGCTAAAATTAATTTAATAAATTTAATTAATGAATTAATGTATGAAAAACTGTATTAACATAAGTTAAGCGTTTTCCACTACAAGTTTTAAAAATGTACTTGAGTTTTAGTGGGTGAATAAAAAGTATTTCATAAACGATTGAAATTTTGAATGAAATATATAAACTTATAAAGGAAAAGTGTGAACTAATAGTTGGAACTGAAAAATAAATAAATAAAAGATTGAATGATTTGATTAAAATCTTCTTAGCCAATCATGGTTAAATAAGAATTTTATGCTTGAAGAATTTCATTCTAATAGTTTCAATCTAAAAGCACTTTCTTTAATCCATTTCCATACAAATTGGTTCATTATACAGGTATACTCATAGATTTACTCACTATCTCTAAAACCTTACAAAACAGTACAGGAAACTGACCAAATTTAAGCACAAATTAAGTAACATTCCGAAAAATATTTTACCTATTAATTGGAAAGTTATGGGTCTGCAGCAAATTCTTCACTCTAAATCGCGAAAATATTTTGAAATATCTGCTTTATTGATAAACGTGCAGATTTCTGTAAAATTTAATTTTATAGCTAAAACAAAAATTTACATAGAGTGAGTTTTACGTTTTACTTTTAAAGAGTAAATAATTTAAAGTTGCAAGTCAGAATTTTTGACTTAATTTACGATTGCATGGTTTCTCAAATACAAATTTCAGATTAATACAGGAGTTTCCAAATTAAGTGCCACGGGGAGAATCAAAGGGTGCCGCAAATTGTTGATTGTATCAATTCGAGTGTATAATAATTTAATAGAGATAAGTTAGGCGCCGTGCGAAATTTTTAATTCTTCCAAAGTGTGCAGCGAATCTAAAAACTTTGGGAATCCCTGCGTTAATTTACAATATTTTCTATTAACAAATATAGGGAATCTTTCGAAAAAAAGTGGTTTACAAATTTGAATTTTTTTAATTAGGATATAAAAATAAAATAAATACTTGCGTTTTCACATATATGTTTGTTTACAAACCAAATTATATGCTGATAAATCGATGTGTTCCACATGCTTTATTTCTACGGCATCAATTCCTATGTCACGCTGGTTGATATAAAGGAAATAGAAACTTTATGCTTAAGGGAGCAACTGAATTCAGTGAATCATATTTGTTGCTATTTAATCATCTTTTTGCTGAAAATAAATATGTCAAATTACTTATTGAAACACCCTTCAGCAGTACAATAAATCAGACGGTTTTGAAAATAAATAAGTCTTACGCATATTTTCAACCAGGCAATTCATCAAGAAAAATCCTCTTATTTCGCCTTCCTAATCTTACTGCAAAAGCAGTATGCTTTTGCAATCCATTAGACATTAATCTACTAGAGTACTTTATATCTACAAATGAAAAACCTGATTAAGGGTAAAGTATTTCTGTCCCGATTATAAAAGGAAATAGAAGTTCTCTAGTTTTAAATCTATCGTCAGTAAGTAATATGTGTGCCTTAAGATATATCACGGTAAGCCTATTTTGTCTTACAAAACTCCTTTCAAAATTAAATATTTAAAAGTAAACTTTTAAACGAAAAATTCTGCATTATTTTAAAAATATCTGACACAGTAGCCTCGATATAAATTTTCGTAAATTTCAAATCTCCTTGGAACTATATCATAAGCAGATTTTGATCATTTTATTATTTTAGTATAGGAACTAAAATGACACTTCACATAGTAAAAAAATATATGTATACAAATAATTTATCTGAATTTTTTTAACTGTAACTTTAGTGTTGCTACGATAATAATGGTTTACTCTTCAGTTTCATATTAAAGCAATTCTTCAGATAGAAAAAGAGAGATTAAATTAACAGCCTGCTCCCAATAAGTCTTCAACAGGGTATAAAAATGAATATTTTGCTAAACGTTTAAATGGTCCATTTTAATTGAACAATTAAATTTAGTTTATGACCTGAAATGTGTTCATGCCCGTTCAATGCTTTTCAAACTTTCACTTGAAATTTCGGTAGGTAAATTACAAATTTTAGACATGAATTTCACTCGTACAAAAAATAAAAACGGATGTTTCAATTTTTTTCCATGCTTTTAAAAGAAAAAGAAAGAAAATATATAGAAATATACTATTTTTAATTTAAAGGTTTTTGGTGTGTTAAAGAAAAAGAAACAAGTCAAAAGTTGATTTATTGAAGCATAACATTGAATTCTGCTTAGGGGCTATCTACAAATGATGCCACCCTTGAGGGATCGTGATATTGTAACAGATGGTAACAAAGGGAAAGAAAGGGGTTGACATCGCGCATCATTTATAAGAATACGTTTGTGAAAAATAGAATGACATGAGATAAAGGGGGATAAGGGGAAGTCTGACAGAAGAAAAAGGGGGAGGGGTTGTAAAAATGATGAAAAAAGTGTGACATTATTTAAGGACAACTCCTTTCTTCTAACCCTCCTCAGTTCCGTCTTGGCCTGTAGCAGACACTAAGCAACACTTTCAAAAAAGTTATATAAAATATGTCAAGGCTCCAAACTGTATTAGTTGATTTTCTTGTTGGTAGGTGACAGTATCGAAAAGGAGATATTTCACTCAGACAGATTTTCATTCGTAGCTTGTTTACAGTTAAATGAAAATAGCATTTTCAAGGAAAACAAATGCATGCATGCACATTGGAAAGTGTAAAAATGTTTAATTATTTTTACTGTAGAAAATTATTAAACATGCCTCTGAATTCATTAAATATTGTGTTTTTTCATGTGAGATTATTAGTTTCCTATCAAATTTTCCTTCTGATTTATTTTAGTGTTACTCCTCCAGGAGACACTAATTTTCCCGAAAATAAAAATTAAGATGTTTTTTTTAAACATTTCTCTATTTCTCAATGTATTTAGAACCAATTAATACAAAAAAAAGTTTGTCATTCAAAGTTACTTTTGGGTCTGAGGACGTTGAAACTCACGGAGCGCTTAAAACTAAGGTTCCTATATAAGGGGACTCCTATATAAGGGGAGTTGACTTATCCGACATTTTGGTTCCAAAATTGTCGGGCGAAAAAAATTGTATTTGTACAAAAGCTTAATTGCAGAAAACTGGTGTCCAAGCTTTAGATGTGTTGTCTGATTGATGTTTGATTATTTTATTCTGTAGATGAAGGCGATTTAATTAACACAACTTAAAAACAAATAAGGTGCGAAAATGAGGTTTATTACAGTAAACATTTCTGGATACATTTTTGTTGAATTTGTGAACTAAGTTATCTTTCTAGATTCACCTTAAGTGACATTTTACTCAACTTATCATCAATTCTTTTATGACATAGCAACTAATGAATATGATAACATATTCATAAATACTACAAACAAGGTTTGATCCAATTTTGTCTTGAAACCAAAATGTCGGATAAGTCAGCCCGTCCTTTTCAAGGGGCTCTACTTAAAACCATGGAAGCTCTTATTCGTCAGAGAGAAGAAACAAATTAACTGTGAAAACTTTTTCGAAGAACAGTTTAGTTTTCTTAATTTCATGACTTAATAATGTCTTCAACGATTTCCGTTATTTTGATATTGCATCGGAAAATACACGAGCAATAGAGATTTAACAGATGTATTTTCTCCATTTTTGAAATAATAACTTTTAACTAGCCTTTTTGAACAATCAAATTGCTTATTGTTCTCATTTGATGGTTTTGATGTCCTATGATTTTATTCCCCTCCCCCCTTCCCTCTGCAGCCCCACCGTCGACCGGCCCCTCCCGATGCTGCTCCTCTAACGAAAACCGTCACCAGGTAGCGTCCATATCCTACGCACACACGCATACATACACACACATACATGCCTGCACACAGACACAAAACACACACGCCAACACACACATGCACACACACACACACCCACACAGACGCACACATATACCCACACACATGCACACCCACACATACAAACGCACACGATTACATACATACACTCGTGATTGCAAAAAACATAATTTGAATTCAAGATGTAAAAATTCAAATTAGTTTTTGTCATTTTAGGAAACAATTACGCTCATTTTCCTGCTGCTGACGCTCTTCAAATCTCATTGCCATCCGTTGCCAAGAAGAAAATTCCGGACTACTTTGCCGGATGATTACCACATTCAGTTCCCTGACGATGAGAGCGGGCCAATCATTATACCTGTTTTTCGCTATCAGGACTGGCGAAATTTCTTATGGTAATATGTCTACTAGTGAGAGGGAATACGCTCTTCAATACCTTGCTATTACAGAACTGACGATGTGTAGAATTGGTTCTTTGGATTTAATTGTTAACAATTAAAATATGACAGAAAAAAAAGAAGATAAGAATATTTTTTATTGTTTTATTTTTCTATCTTAATGTTATGTTTTGCTTCGTAACGAAATTAAATTTTTGTAAACCAAGTTTTTGAACTTCTTTATACAAAACGAATTTCCTGTAAATCATGTACAAAATCGTTCTTTAATTAGCTCTAAAATACAGAAGTAACAAGAAACAGTTAATTTGAAGTCCATTTATTTAACTTACTGAAAAATCATATACCATGCCTTGCCTTTAATCTTCGAGCTGAACCGAACCATTGCTTCGGTCACTCGTCTAGCCAATGCTAATTCTATATTAGCTAGTACCAGTTTGGCACTCTTGGCTTCCTTAAGAGGTTTTCCATCTCCAGCTCAGTCACTTCCTATTCCGGGCTGACGAGTGCTTATAAGCAAGAAACTGCAGTTCTTGGATGTAATGCCTGAACTAATGCCTGAGCGGTGTACAGTCGAGTCCCGACTTACGCGAGTTATGCGTTCCAAGACCACCTCTCGCGTAAGTCGAAATTTTGCGTTGTAGAAAAGGGTATGTGTAAAAACTTTTATAAACATAACCAATCATTTTAGACACTTGTAAACACCACCTTAAACTGTTAAAAACCATTTCTTTCATTTGTAACAAAAAGGGAAGAGGATGATGATTTATGCTGCGTGATCAAACCGTTATTCTAATATATTTTTAAATACGGTTGCTTCACTAGTTATTTTATAACGTTTCCATCTATAGCAACACTCTCCCACCCCCCTTTCCTGAATTCTTTAATTCACAATACAACAGCAGCTTCTATTTTCACATTTTTTTGCATTTTACTGAGTTACTACTCGGTGAACTTTTACGGATTTCCTTTTCTTGACTTTTAATTGTTTGTATGGAAGATTTATTCATACCTAATTGTCATTCTATCTTCGACGCAATTTTTAGTTGAGCTTCAGTTTTTCAAAAAGTTTTAGCTTTTCTTTAATTGTCAGAAGCTTTCTCTTTTTCTTTCTATCTTCAGAAACTTAAGATGAAATAGAGCGCTTAGGTGTCATTATATTTCATCAACTTTCGCGTTTAGAATGACAAAAATAAATGGAAAATGAGGAGTATGTAGTTATTTATGTAAGCCATGTTCACTCTAGTACGGCGTGGGAACTTTCGCTCTCAGTGATGCTAAAGGAATAAAGGTTTATTCACAAAAAAAAAATAGTTTATAATAACAAAGCCGATACTTACACATCACGATTCTCATCGGAAAATTTTCGCGTTGCGGGTGAGGAATTCGCGTTAGGTCTAAAACTCTTTACTGGTGAAAAAATTGCGTTATAGCCATTTCGCGTAAGTCGGATCGCGTTGTAGGGAGAGTTGACTGTATTTCATGTATTTCATGAAATGTTCTATAAGCCTTATATACAGTTTCAATGCATTTTATCAATACCAGGATGAACAAAAATATGTTCGAGGTTGAACCTGAAAGAAAGGTGTAGGTGATGAGCCTGCTTATGGTTTCTATGAAAAAAAAGTTTCTGGCTTACGGAAAAATGTAATCATCGTGCTTTTTTGCTCGGAATAATGGATTCAATCCCAAATGCAGAAGCGCGCTGTTTGAATCTTGGCGAAGATGAAAGTTCTCCCGCGTAGATTCATTCATCCGTCTGCATTGAATCGTAACGGAGCAGCGAAGCGCTATCGCCTGGGGGATTGGACGGGTTGAAAGGTAAAGTGGAGCACGGGACGACCGAGATAAGAAAGGAGAAGTTTCTGAAACTCGTTCTTAAATAGGCCCCACAGATCGTCGCCGTGATCGTATAGTGGTTAGTACATTGCGTTGTGGCCGCAATAACCCAGGTTCGAATCCTGGTCACGGCACATGTATTTTTTTTTTTTTCATATTCAAAAGAATTTTTGTTTTAGTTCTTTTAATTATAACAAGCACATGATATTCGGGTGAATTTATTTATTTATTTATATTTTTAAATTTATTTATTATTTATTTTTTTTATTTATTTATTTTTTTATTTTTATTTTTATTTTATTTTATTTTATTTTATTTATTTATTTATTTGACCAATTTTCACTTAAATTTTTGTTTGCTTTCTTTTTTAATTAAAATTTTAAAAAAATTGCTTTTTACATATTTTAACTCAAATATGCTATCAAAGTGCCGATCAAAGCATGATGAACCTGGGTCCATGAGTTCATGCGGGTCCTCCAGCTCTCATATTTCAACACACCAAGCTATCATTACCACAATGAATTATTATATATTTTATGTTTTAATAATTAATATGAATTATAACAAGGTATCTACTGATCAGATTATTTTTAAAAATTGTTAGTCGTAATATCATGACAGGATAATAAATGAAGCAATCTTCCAATACTTTTTCGATTCTTCACTCTTCTAAAATTACATTCTTACCAGTAAAACAGTTAAGTACGAGATCCAGTTCAGCCTCGTTCAAAAAGGGATTGAAATACCGGACCGGAAATTCAATACCGGTATTCGGTATTTTTAAAACGTGACACCGGAATACCGGTATTAATACCGATGTTTGAAATTTCTTAAATAATAATTCATCCATTGCATTGTGTCTAGGTCTGGAACTCATTTTATTGTTCAACACTGTCCTACAGTTGAAAATACTCTTTCTGAATTCACGCAGGTCGGTGGTACTGTTAACAATTCGCGATACACCTCCTCTAATTGTCAAGAAGTCCTTCATTTTCAAATAATTTGGTCTCTTGCGTGTTCTTTTTTTTTTTTTTTTTTTGATAAATTCCTTTGTGTGTGTGTGTGTGTATTTCGTTTGCATTGTGTGTATTATTATTATTATTTTTAATTTATAGCCCGATCTAATTTCTTTCCGAGTGACCTTACTTTTCCAATATTCACATTATTTTCTATTGAACAGAAGAGATTAGTGTTCGCTTTTTTTTTAGCCCTTTGGTTTGAAATGTACGATACACTTGGCTAAATATGATCTTGTTAGTCTCTCTTATTTGTTTCCGCTTTCTTTTCAATACTT
Source organism: Uloborus diversus (assembly GCF_026930045.1). NCBI lineage: Eukaryota > Metazoa > Arthropoda > Arachnida > Araneae > Uloboridae > Uloborus > Uloborus diversus. Next base: position 251,516,494 of record NC_072731.1, read on the forward strand.
TGCTATTATAGCTACGTAAATATCTGAAAATATGTTTCAATTGATTATGCTTTACCTTTATGCAAATTTTCAAGGCATTACATAATTTCTAAAAATTATCTTGCTAAGTATGAAGCCAAATAGCGATACAGGACGACAACCAATACTGGTGACAACAAATTACAATTTGTTATGCTAACAAGAATAAGTTTTTGTCAAAATTTAGTACAGTTGAGACGAATATAAAAAAAAATGCAGTTGATGGTTGGAATTAATTTTTTTACAAGACAAATACATTCAAAATTACACTCGAAATTAGCTTTCACAAAACGTCACCTAAGAGCAACATTAAGACATCTAATCCCAGGAATAGCAATAAGATATCCTACTGTTGCTCTGAGGCGACAAGAAGGGACAGTGAGTGAGTGATCAGGGAAATGGAAAAAATAAAAACATAGTACACAAAAGCGGACGAAAATGTGGTTAATCTAAGGTTCTGCCTTTGTATAAGAGTTTAGTAAGATGGTAAGACCCCATTTGGAGTATGCTGTGCAGTTTTGGTCGCCTTATCTGAGGAAAGATATTTCTGTATTAGAAAGCGTTCAAAGAAGGGTAACTAGAATAGTAAGGGGACTTTCAGATTTAGATTATGATACTAGATTTAACAGGCTTAATATGTATAGCCTGGAGCAAAGGAGGATCAGAGGGGACATGATTCAGTTGCTTAAATTTATCAAAATGAATGATGTTAATGGATTAAATTTTTTCACGGAAAGCAGGACGAGGGGTCATTGTTTTTAGCTATTCAAATCTCAGGCCAACCTGGAAATAAGGAAAAACTACTACTTTAGTAGGGTTGTGGGCACTCGGAACAGCTTACCGGAAGAGGTGGTAATGAGCAAAGGGGTGGATAGCTTTAAGAGGGCCATTGATCTTCATTGGGGACTAATAAATTGACTAGGACCAGCTAGCTGGGTCAAGAGCCTGTTGCTGGTCGTCACATTTGTATTTGTATTAAGCTCCCCATCTAGTAATGACAATATTATTTTGCAATCTTTCCGCTACTTTTGTTAAATGGTATTCGATTATTTTGTGCTTTTGAAGTCAAGTTTTTGCATCAATCTGATTGATTTTGGTTCTGTATCATTTAAAAAGAAACATATATTTAAAATATAAGTAGATATTACATAAAATCAATTGAAAATTCTTTAATTGAAACTATATTTATTATTTTCAGTTAATACAGAAAATACCGATATTTTACCTCAGCAAATAAAGGTACAGTCGGACCCCGATTCAACGAATCTCTATATAACGAATTTCACGATTTAACGAATTTTTCTTTTTTTCTGACTAAAATGAAGGCAAAAACCCCTATTTACCGAATAATATACCCCGAATTAACGAATTATTTCAACAGCCGAAGAATTTTTTTTTATAAATTCAATTTCGGAAATATTGAATTGTTTTCCAAATGTTATATTCATATTGCCCGAAGCAGAAAAAGACTTTTCTTGGAATTAGCAATTTTTGACGGGCGAGTGGGCAACCAAAGAATATTGATTCTGATGCAGAAAGCAAAAAAGTGAAATTCCCATTAAAACTTAACTTTTTATAAAGCTTTACATGGTCCGGAAACTAAAAACATGTCTCACGCAGCTGGCTGAAAATGGCACAATATTTTCTTCTCTCCATAAAATCGAAAGAGAACTACAGTTGGCTCTCTGTTTAACGACTGTGTAACAACTGTATTTCGAATCAAGTATTAAGGTAATTATCAAACATCTATCACTCAATAGTTAAAAATTTTACATAACTAGTGTGCAATAAGTCGTGGAAAGCGGAATAAACAGTGTATACTCTCTAGTTATGGATATTTTTGCGCTGTTGCTTATTAGGGGTTTTAGATAAGCTAAGTGCAGTTTTTTAAATTATTTTTCACACCCCGATATAACGAATAACCCCGATTTGATGTATAAAAGTTTCGGTCCCGTTGAATTTGTTAAATTGAGGTCCGACTGTATTACGAAGTAGCAAAAACTTATTAAACTTTGTTTAAAACTTTTTTACTTTTTAACACGTAGGGAATCAGAAATGATTCAAGAAGTACAAAATATAGCTCACAAATATTTATTATTCAATGCGCTGAATGACGTTAATTACAAAAACAATGACAAAACTAACACTTAAAAGCATTTCAATTCTCGTTTCTAGAAAATATTCAAGAAAATTAATTCTAATAATAAGAATAGTTCTTTCAAAAATCAAATATTTAATCATAAGAAACAATTATTAAGACTGGCACTTTCAATAACCTAAAAAGCAAAAATAACTTCTATTCAACCTCTGTGTTGAGTTACAAGCAATGATTTTGGCACCCACACCCATGCAATAATAACTCGAAAAGTTTTTCCGCCCATAAAAGTATGAATAAAACTGGATTATCTTTACAATTCCGGTAGTTCACAGAGATTCATCATCCAGCAATTGGTATGGAGATTCATCATCACTAAATAAAAGTATTCAATTACAAAGGATGTCTATAAATATACTGAATGTGAGGTGTCTGTAAATGATGTCTGACCGATGCGCCCTCTTGTGACGAGACAGAGTCACTGCTCACAACTACTGCATGCAATGATGGCATTTCTCCCGTATTGTAAATCAAAGCAGGATGTACAGGCAAACTTTGAATTCCTAAACGAAAACATAAGCAAAAATAAAATAAAATTATTCCTGAAAAAGGAAAAAATAAAGTAATAATTATTTTAAATTTAAAGGAAGTAACTGAGTTTAAATCATCGTCATAAAAAGTTTAAATACATTAAAACAATTTGAACATTTTATTATAATGCTAAAACGTATAATTTTTAAGTACTTAGCGGAAACAAAGTGCACATGAAGGTACATTCTAAGACCTTCATGTACAGTTATGTACTTTTTGTTTTGTTTTACAAAATGTACAAAGGAAGGAAAAGATGAAAGGAGATTAACTGGTCTCGAGCCTATTTTTAAACGTATAAATTGCATGTGTGCTTGACACGTATCCGTAAATAGACAGCTCAAACACATGAACGTATGAACTGCACCATTAAGTTATGCAGAGATTCATGAACTGAGTTGGTTTTCAAGAGAATCGATAGCTAAGTTTTTTTGTTTTTTTTCAGGAGAACGTTAAATCAAGTTCATTTTCATGAGGATCATACACTAAGTTGGTTTTCAAAACCATAAACCCAGTTGGTTTTCAATGTAATGAAATTAAGTTAGTTTTCTGAAAGAAGAGTTTTGTTGGTTTTCAGGAGATTCACCAGCTAAGTTGGTTTTTAGGAGATTTACATGCTAAGTTGGTTCTTAGAAGAACCAAACGCTAAGTAGATTTTCAGGATAACTTTGAATGAAGTTTGTTTCTATACGAATCATGCGCTGAGTTGATTTCCAAGAGAATCATAAACTAATATGATAAATAATTTTGGGGCTTAATAATTAATTATGATAATCTTTTCTTACCTGTCACTAAGACACTTTCTGACAGACTTCTACTGTCTGGCAAAACATTGCTTCCTTTCTGATTGTCGATTGGTATGCTTTCTGGAGAGTTTTCTTGAAATGATTGTGGATGTGTTTGTACCTGCTCCTTAATTGTCGGCATTTGATGCCTTTTATCACTCTCTTCTGTTATGGAGGACATATCTCTCTCGTCTCTCATAGGATTAGTCGAGGATAGTTGCTGTGTTCCATCTTGGGAATTGTCACCCAAAAATGCTCTTCGACTAATTGGCTGAATGGGAAATTGTTCTTTACCAGCCTCTTGAAACCTGTTCGAGTCACTATTTTGTTGATTTGATTTGTAATCCAAACCATGGACGAATTCATCTCTACCAGGCTGATAATTTTGAACGGGAACATTCTCTTTCCTGTTCAAATATCTTTCTTCGTTTGGGAACCGGGTTTGATCCTGGGAATAAAAGTGTTGTCCTCTCATTTGCTGTTGTTGATTAAAGTATTGGGCCTGAGGTTGTTGTTGATCATATTCTGTCGAAAACGTTTGCTGTTTGTTTAGTCCTTGTACTCGTACTTCTTGCTGTGGATTGTAGAATTGATCAAAGGATTGTGTTGGACCTGATCCTGTTAAGAATGCTTGTTGTCTGTTAAATTCTTCTTGTCCTCCGTAATTGAACTCGGTACGCCTTCTTTGCTGTTGTTGGTTTAAATTTTGCTGTTGATTTCTTGCTAAATCAGTTCCTTTGTAGTAAGATTGTTCTGGTCTCTTCACTTGTTGCTCTTCACGATAATACTGCTCTTGATTATTTGCATCTTGTCTGTAAGGATTGAATTGATGACGCAATTCTACTTGCTGTCTTCCATAATGAGGCATGTGTGCTCCAAATTGTTGGTTTCCAAAATGGAACTGATCTTGTCCTTTTACCATTTTGCCCTCACTACCTTTCCCATCATTTAAAACACCTCTTCTACCAAAAACAGACATTTCATCCCTCAGTGGTTGAATTTCGGGATAAACAGGCAGATTAGCCATGGGGTAAAATTGATCCTTCATTCCAAGCTGATGTTCTACGGGCATGACGTTCCTGTTTTGCTGCCTGTAGCTGTTTTGCTGTCTTCGTTCTTCCACTGGAAAAGTTTGTTCTGGGTTTGGGGGGATTCTTCCCTTGTAATCTGATTGAAATCGAGGTTGCATATTTTTTGGAAATTCTTTCTGATCTGCATTTGCTTGAGGGAAAAGAGTAGTTATGGCTGCCTCCGTTGTAACACGTTGGGAAGGATATCTTTGTCGTGGAGAAACAGGTGAATTAGATGCAACTCGGTTCTGATTAGCAAAGTCCGGCCTCCTACGACTATTTTCGTATAAAAATGTATTATCCCTCTGATTGTTGAAGTTTGCTTTCATCTGAGTGCTTTGACGTTTTTGCTGAGCCGCTTGTAAGTCTTTTTGCATTGCTTCTGTAGTTGTGCTTTCTACTGTTGAAGACCTCTGCGTCTGAAAATAAAAGCAGTAAATAAAACGAAAAAAAAAATCTCAACAAAATTTTGAGGATAATTTTTAAATATCCTTCACATAGGAAATTTGATTGATGATTTTATGTACACTTTTGGGTTATTCAAAAACAAGTGACTTGGGACAAATTAAAGTCGTATAGACACATTTTCATATTTCAAGAGATACTCCTGCAGAGCACATATATGATGTCTATGCAAAAAGGCATGAAATACATTTAAATTTTAAATTAACCCCATAATCATGAGCTGAAAGGGTAGTTTTTTGCCTTTAGTTCTACCATTGCATATTCGTGTTTAACATCTTGTTTTGTATTTTTCTTCGGCACTTTTGTTATAATTTGCATGTTTGTCACGGAAAAATCTGAGTCCTGTTTTTGCTTATACCTCAGCAACTAGACCAATTAGAGACTTCGGGATTTCATTAAATGATTTGCTTAATATTAAGATACAACTTGACGTTGAAAAATTAAAATTCTAAAATAAAATTATTATTTTGGTTAGGATGGAAAACAGCAAATTTCATTTAATTTTCCCATTAAATGATTAAATATAAAACCCACTGTTTAAAATATTCGTTGCCTTACAACAGTAATTAATACTAATCATAATGAAAATTGAATGATGGCTTCTCCGGAGCAAGAATGAAATGTATTCCCCATCATTGTTCTCATCTGTACCAATAATCGATAACGGGGCTAAGTAAAGAGAGATATTAGGATCTTTATCACGAGTAACTTATATTTTTTGAAACATAAGTTAGTTTGAGAATCCTTTAATATTTAAATGGTTTTAATTAAATTAGCAAACAAATAAATCTTAGAGAGGAACAAAGATTAATAATTTTTAGTTCTAACTGCTTAAAGTTTTAGACACATATATATAGGTTTTTTCCCCCTTTTAGTGCGGAGCATTTATATGAACAAATAAGGTGAAATTTCGTGATAGTAACATTATTCGATTTCTGAAATACATTTACACTAAAAAGAATAAAAAAACAGAACTAAAAAAAATACTAAGCACTTTTCATAATGAACTCAAAAGGACAAAATAAATTTTCTGGGTGAGAAAGGACAATTCTAGTATTCATATAATCTTCGAAAGTTCCAAGAACATGACACCATAAACAAAAAGTGCGGTTCTAGTCATTTCATACCAAACTTTTCCAATGAGAAAAATATGCATGTTACAACACTCAAAGTTATGATTGAAAGCTAGATAATGGCACAAAATTTTCTTCATGACTTGAGACGCATTTTTCTTCATTTGCGGTGTCATTTTCTTGGAATAACTGGAAACTAGAGGAATACTTAAATTGTACTATCTAACCCAGAAAAAATATTTTGCCCTTTTGAGCGCATTATGAAAAGTGCTTAGTATATTTTTTAAAATTCTGTTATTTTAAAATAAAATAAAAACGTTGCTGTGTTTTTGCATTTTTGACGAAATAAATTTTAACGAAAGAAAAGAAATTCTGCACTATTCTATAGATTTTATTTACAAATTTTAAGCTAAAAAAGGATTCCTGTTATTTAAGTGTTCATGTCTCATGAGGCCATTAAGCGCTGAAATTTTGAAACACAGTGAATTTTTACTCAAAAACTGTCCTTTTATTTCATCTAAAAATACACATTAAATACCATTTCCCATCAAAAGTGCTTCAATCAAACGGATCACTCCAGTCATAATATTTTTTAAAAATACAATGTTTTTAATTAAATTATGAACTTGAAGAACGTATAAATTAAACACAAATATACTACTCATTTAATATACTTATACTCATATGAGTGAAATTCTTTGCTGTTCATGCATTTGTAATTTTTCATAGGTATGGTATTATATTACGTTACAAATTGAGCCTAATCATTAAAATAAATACAACTGGCATTAATTCATATACCCAAACCTGTTTTTATGTGGTAGATAGGGACCGCATAAAAAAATCGCTTAAAATTTTTTTTTCGAAACTTCACGAGTAGCTTTAAAAAGTTGTTTTCACTACACAGTTAAAAAATATTTTTTTTTTTAATGCGGTGAATAGGACCGCATAAAAAAATCGCTTAAAGAAATGTTCGAAACTTCACGAGTAGCTTTAAAAAGTTGTTTCCGCTACACAGTTTTAATTTTTTTTTTTTTTTAATGCGGTGGATAGGGACCGCATAAAAAAATCTCTCATGGAAAATAACCCAAAAACTTACAAAATGGTAATGTTTAAACGAAATCAAAATACATCTAGTGATAATTTTTGCCGAGTAGTCGGACAAAATTTCCCGAATAAGGAAATTTTTGTTAGGTCACTAGGACTCAATGCAATATTCAAGATAATGCAATATTCAAGGTTACAGCTCACAAGATAAAAATATTTATTTCTGTTATGAGGTCATCGTCATACAAACAATTTATGACACTTTAAGCAAAATCACTTACTTGAAAATCAGAAGGGGATGGGGTGAATTTTTCCTTCTTTTGATCTTTGTCGCTCTCTGCTGCGGAGCAGCAGGCAATGACAAAGCACATGGCTATGAAAAATACCTGAAAATAAGGACTTATTACATTGCTGGTAAAAATACGAATCATCCACATTTCACTGAAGTGTTTGTCCGTATGTACATCCAATGAATCATTTGATATATTCCGGCCGGAATTTGCTACTTAAGTCATACAAAAAGTTCTGTACTTCAAAATGATTTTTATTTTATTAATTTATTAATTTTTTCTTATCTAAATTAAAATTTCTCACAAATTTGCCATTTCAAGCTCGAAACATCAGAACTTAAAGGCTTGCACATTTAATAAAAGCAATTTAGAAGTATGCTGTTATCGAAACTGCTTTCTGATACTAAAGGGCCTTTATTACATACAAATACGAAAATAAATATTGTTATTTCAGCTTTGACACGAGACAAATGATATGTAGTAAATGAAACATAATTGCTAGAGAACAAATTCATAAAAAAAAAAATTAAGTATTGATCGCGAAGCTGTTAACGCCTAAAATGATAACCACTCCCATTATGTAAATGAGTCATTCCACGTCAACTGACCTAATTTTTCAAATCGTCCCCACTCGACCATCTCCGATTTGGATGAAATTTTATAGAGGAGTAGAGATGCCTTTGAAACTAATCTATACAAATTTTCAGCTTCCTAGATCCAAATCCTGAGGATCTAGAATCTCCGAAAAATGTGATCCAAGATATCGGATCAACTTTTTGTGTCAAAGTGCCAAGGTTACACCAATTTTAAAGGAAATTTTATTACACTGGAAGCTCGAAATTTTAGGCGCTTAAAGTATAGTTGACCGTTAGTAAATTCAAGTATTTTTGTGAATTTGAGCTCTTTAGATTTTGTGTTGCATGCGCGTGAACTTCGTGAAAAAGCGCGATGGGAAAAACATTTCCTGGATTTTGAGTTGTCATAAAATCTTAACAAAAATAATTCAAAAGCTCGTACTGCGTGATTCCATTATAAAAAATGCTTGTTTTAAATGGGTTACAGTTACAGAGCTTAAATATGTATTTTCTGGAAGATATTGTGATTCAAATTGGCTCTTAAAACCATTCAAGTGAAAAATAGCCTATTTTCAAAGCGCTATAGCTCAAGTTTGTCACCTCGCATCTTCTTTTTGTTTATACCATTAGAAAGAACACACTTTTTCCTTTCGAAATAAGTTTTTTCTTCGATGGTGTTCTTTCGAATAAGGATAAAAAAAGAGCTTGAAATTATGTCAATCGTAACGAATTGCCATGTTCAATCTCAGATCACGGGACATTTAATAACACTGGAAGCCTGAAATTTTAGGAGCTTAAAGTACTTTTGGTTGTCAACACGTTCTAGTATTTTTGTGAGTTTGAGTTCATTAACTTTTGTGTAGCACGTATGCAAAGTCTTGACAAAACGCAGCAGAGAAACTTTTTCCTGGATTTTAAAATGTCATAAATTCTGAACAAAAATGATTCAAATGCTCGAACTTTGTAATTCTATTGTCAATATGCATGTTTTTAATGGGTTATAGTTGCAGAGCGTAAATATTAATTTTCTAAGAGATATTGGCATCCAAAATGGCTATCAAAATAGTTCACATGAAAAATAGCCTGTTTTCAATGCCCTGTAGCTCAAGTTTGTCACCTTGCATCTTCCTTTCGTTGGTATCATGAGAAAGAAAATATTTTTTCCTATAAAAATAAGTTTTCTTTTCGATGGTGTTCTTTCAGATAAGCGGAAAAAAATGAGCCTGATATACTATTTGTCGTTAGCGAGAAATTCTCGTTCTTAAATAAATAAAGAATGGTGAATGACGTGACAACTGACTTATAGGAATTTTGCAACTGTTATAAGTCAGAAATAGTTTTTTACTAATCATTTAAAAAGTTCTTTTGTAAATGAAATATGTTAGAATCAGAAAAGTATTTTGTTCAGGAAGCGGACTGATACACCAGAAAGAACAAGGTAATTTTCTTTTTTTCATCATATTTCATTTGCAAAGTATCTTTTTAAATGACTAATAAAAAAATATTTCTGACTTATAACAGTTGCAAAATCCCTATAAGTCGGTTGTCACGGCATTCACCATTCTTTATTTATTTAAGAACGAGATTTTCTCGCTAACGACAAATAGTATATCAGGCTCATTTTTTCCCGTTTATCTGAAAGAACACCATCTAAAAGAAAACCTATTTTTATAGGAAAAAATATGTTCTTTCTCATTGTACCAACAAAAGGAAGATGCAAGGTGACAAACTTGAGCTACAGGGCATTAAAAATAGGCTATTCTTCATGTGAACTATTTTGACAGCCACTTTGTGGATGCCAATATCTCTTAGAAAATCAATATTTACGCTCTGCAACTATAACCCATTAAAAACATGCATATCGACAATAGAATTACAAAGTTGAAGCATTTGAATAATTTTCGTTCAGAATTTATGACATTGTAAAATCCAGGAAAAAGTTTCTCTGCTGCGTTTTGTTAAGACTTTGCATACGTGCTACACAAAAGTTAATGAACTCAATCTCACAAAAATACTAGAACGTGTTGACAACCAAAAGTACTTTAAGCTCCTAAAATGTCACGCTTCCAGTGCTATAAAATGTCCCGTAATGATATTGAACATGGCAATTCGTTACGACTGACATAATTTCAAGCTCGATTTTTATCCTTATTCGAAAGAACACCATCAAAGAAAAAACTTATTTCGAAAGGAAAAAGTGTGTTCTTTCTAATGGTATAAACGAAAAGAAGATGCGAGGTGACAAACTTGAGCTATAGCGCTTTGAAAATAGGCTATTTTTCACTTGAATGGTTTTGATAGCCACTTTGAATCACAATATCTTCCAGAAAATAGATATTTTAGCTCTGTAACTGTAACCCATTAAAAACAAGCATTTTTACAATGGAATCACGCAGTACGAGCTTTTGAATTAATTTTGTTCAGATTTTATGATAACCTAAAATCTAGGAAAACAATCTCCCATCGCGCTTTTTCACATGTTCACGCGCATTCTACACAAAATCTAACGAGTTCAAATTCACAAAAATACTTGAATATACTAACGGTCAGCCATACTTTAGGCGCCTAAAATTTCAGGCTTCCAGTGAAATAAAATTTCCTGTAAAATTGGTGTAAACTTGGCAATTCGACACAAAAAGCTGATCCGCCATCTTGGATCACATTTTTCGGAGATCCTAGATCCTCAGGATTTGGATCTAGGAAGCTGAAAATATGCATCGATTAGTTTCAAAGGCATCTCTACTCCTCTATAAAATTTCATCCAAATCGGAGATGGTCGAGTGGGGACCCCTAGGTCACTTGACATGGAATGACTCAAATGCATTTTTTTTTCTTGAGTCCTACTTAAAGTAACCTTTACGAAACAACGTTGATTTTTTTTGTCTACTTGGAAATAAACTATTACCAAAAACTTGGTAAATAAATAAATTGAACCCTTTAAATTGGTGACATAATTTCAAAAGTTGAAAGTGATTAAAAGATAACGAGCCCCTCTCATTACTTCTCTGAGAAACAATTGAACGGTTTACAAATAAAAAGTGAAAGTACATTTTTTTTCCCTTATGTAAGACACATTTTTGTTTTGTAAAAAAGTGTTCAAAACATTCAAATGAAAATCATCACAATAATTGTGATGATTTTCATTTGTTGGAAGGCAACAAAAATTGGAATACAGAGAAACCTGTGTAAGTTGACCACTTGCGGTGCACTACTTTAGTGGTCAACTTAAACAGGTGGTCAACTTATAGTTGTTGAATTCTATGATAAAATCTTATTCTGTGCCTGAAAATAGCGGTCAACTTAGGCGGCCAAATTACAAGGGTGGTCAAAATTACTGGTTTTACTGCATATACATATTCTCTATAATGAAAACTAATCTTAGGAATCAGTTTGGCCGAAATTTGGAACTAAAAAATAGAACTCAGATTATAGGCAAACACATATCAAGTTGCATATTTTTACTTCTTTTCACGTTAATGCATATAAACTGCAAAATTTCAAAATAACAGCATGTTACTGCGTTTTTCACTTACTTTTTTTAGATTTTTCCCCCCTTAGAATTTTTTCCCACCAAAAATAAGTATTACAAAAAACAATTTTGTTCCATACTATTAATGTGAATACTATTTCTTGTGTTATTCCAAAAAAATGAAATTTATCGTATAAAATATAAAAAATGCAAGAATTAAAAGGCTTATTTTTATACAGATCTGAAAATTTTCATTTGCGAGCATAAAAATTTTTAGTGCATATTTTTTTGGATTTTAATGCATATTTTAGGATATTTTAGGACGAATTCGCATGCGTATTTTGATAATTTTACTGTTTACATAATCTTGGCTTTACTAATACATATAAGATATTGTATGCATAAAGCTGAATATATATTTTTAAAGGGCTACTTTTGGTTCTAAAATCATTAATTTACAATTAAGAGTGAATAGAGAACTTCAGTTGCAACATTGGTGCTGATATCTGATAAATCGCATTCATTTGCACAGAACGAAATCAATTTTTAAATTAAATTTTAATTTTTAATCTTGATTTTTTTTTCTTTTTCTTGCAGCAACTACTTGAAATAAAGTAGATCAACTCTTGAAAATATGCTACTAGTTGCTTGTATGACTATATTACCTTTTCCATCTTACATTCGATATTCGCAGTAAATAGGTAATTATTCGAAATAAATATTCCTCTCAATTTCAATAGTTCATAACACAAGTGAGTCATTCTTGGTAACTTAGACCTGCAATTTCTCTATTTTAAACTGTCATTCAAAAGTTAGCAGTTTTACTGTTTTTGTTACTAGTGGCACCCGCACGGCTTTGCCCGTAGTAGAAAATTAAAAAGTCTTTTGGTTCGCCTGTATATTTACAAATAATGTATGACAAATTTCTCGCCAATTGGCTTGCCCATGTTACGGTTCCACGTTATGATAACTTTGTAATTTACTCGTTCATCTTATGATAATTTTGCTCGGAAAAATGTTCTTAAAATTGGAAAAGAAAAAGAAAAAAATAGAATTTTCAAAAAATCGCTTCAAGGTGCACACTAATTCTGTGCCAAATTTCATGAAAATCGGCAGAACGGTCTAGGCGCTATGCGCATCACAGAGATCCTGACAGAGAGACTTTCAGCTTTATTATTAGTAAAGATTATAAAACGGAAGAAATGCTCTTGAACTACAGTACGGTTATCCAAAATTTAAAAATAGTATTTATCAAACACATATAAAAGGAATTTTTTATTTGATTTTTAAACCGTCCTGCCATTTAAGGACACTTTGAACCACGCCATAAATGGGATGCAAACGAAAGAATTTTAACAATAGTATAGTAATAGTATAGTGTAAGTTTAATGCAGCAAAATAAAATTCCTAAATTCTTTCCAGTTAACGGGAACTGTTCAAAGCTACTCTAAATAACTACCAATAATTAAAAGTCAACAATTTTAATGAATTTTGAGGAAGAAATTAAATAAAAGAAAAAGTAAAATAACAATTTTCGTGGAATGCATTAGGGACAGCGCTTCTTAAATTTTGCTTCCATGAACGCTAGGGGTTTCACGGAGATCGTTCAAGGGTTCCGTTAAGCTTGTGTTCTTTCTTTTAATTCAAATTAGTCACTTAAAAACCGATAAAAATAAGGTATAAGTGAAGCTTTTAATCAGTATTTTACAATTGAACGACAGAGAAAACATTAAAATGAACCGTGGATTGAAATTAAATTTCTTTTGAATATACGACATGTCAGTACAAGAGTATGGAAGTCTCATTGAAACAGAAATTTACACGGAAATTGCTCAAAAAGCTTACACATTTTTTCTTTTAATTCAAATTAGTCATTTAAAATGCGATAAAACAAGGTATAAGCTTTTAGTCAATATTTTCCGAATGAACTGCAGAGAAAACATTAAAATGAAATGTGGATTAAAAACCCGTTTATTATCAATCTAAGATCTGTCACTACGTCAGTACAACTCTTTGAAACACTACTTGAATATTTTAAGTAATTTTGTGCTACTTTTTAATTAATTTCTGAGTACTTTACTTTCGTTTCTATTGCAGGTAAGATATTTTTGAGAGTTGCATTCTAACTACACAATTGAAGACAAGCCAGGGCTCCGGGGAAAGAAAAATAGACATTAAAATAGGTTCCTCTCATCAAACAAACTAAGAAACGCTGCGTTTGGGCAACATTTTGTCGAACTTACCGAAATCTCTTTCATGGTGGTGTTTCTTTGAGGAAATCTTCCTTCGTTTAACGAAGCTCAATGCACGCTGTGACTTTATATAGAGCAATATTTAAACGAAAAAAAATAATTAAAAAATTCAGGTCTTCTTCTTCTTGAGATTCTGAACAAATTATCTATCGCTTCATCAGCTCCATTGTGTTTCCAGGATCGGTCACAGAATCACTTTACTTTCTCGACTGATGATTCGATACTGGTCCTTGAACTTTTTTCAATAAGTAGAACGAACCTTGAAATATGTTCGAATATCATGTCTCTGTCTGTTCGAAAGGGTAATTGAGATCGTAGAAAATGAAATCGAAGCGCTAGTGAAATTTGAGGAGTTGAGTGAAGGTGTTCGGTTTGATGGAGCTGTGTTAATTTGTGGAGACGAGTAATACAACATCATTTTAGATAATTTGAATATGAGTGAGATGGGCGTGTAACAATGAGATACATAAAGAGCAATAGTTATTAAAGCAGCGAAAGATTTCATAAAAACTCAAAAGTTTCGTCTAGAACTAAACAAGCCTACTTTTCGGTATATAAACATTGATTTTCTAGTGTCAGATCAATAGTCTCTCAATTAGCTAAGGTTGAAAACTATATCAAATATAGCGTTTTAATATGAAAGAAAAAACTATTTGATGACATATAAATTAGGGCAAATTCAGTTTCGTAAAACCTTAGTCTTCTGTTTTCAGTGAATTTCAACCGTTAAAGACGGTACCATTAGGACCACTTAAATTTAGCAATTTTGTACAATATTTAATCGTGCAATTTCATGAAAGGCAACGGAAGACAAAAATTACTACTACTACTACTACTACTACTAATAATAATAATAATAATAATAATAATAAAATACCCTATTGTCGTACTATTTTGAATCGGAATAGGTAAAACATAAACAAACTAACAAATAAAGCAGCAATACAATTTTAAACAGTACAAAAGTAGTTATTCTGTAAAAAAAAAAAAAAAAAAAAAAAATTCGTTGTTTGCGGAAAAAAAAGGAGTTAAAATTATAACATTAAAGAAGTCGTTTTTTTTTTTTTTTTTTTTTTTTCAAAAGCAATATCGTTTCCCGTTCTTTTCTTCCAGTAAAAATAAAACGCCTCGGATGTCTATTTGACCGTTGCCAGAAATTAAAATCACACAGTTTAAAGTCTAGAAAACAAAATAAATTCTAACCATGAAATTTTTATCAAAAATAAAATAATTTGCATAATAAAATATAACACTCCATTTCTTTTATATTTCTGTTGCAAAAAAAAAGTAAAAAAAAAATCCATTCAAACATCAGAATGAAAAAAAAAACAAATCACATCAGCAATCGTTATTTCACAGTAAAACATCGGTACTTTGAATTCACGTCATGCTTATTCAATCAATATATATCCCTGTCTTGAGTCAATGTTCAGCCAACGAGAAATAGCATTTCAATTGTTATTATTAAATAACTGTTTTCCCATTTCTTGCAATCAAAAATTAAGAATATATTTCGAATCTGGACATTTTTCTCAATTTTTCGGTACAAAAAATGTTTTTTGTATTTTTGATTTCTTCAGTTAAATACTTTAAAAGACCGTATTGGTAAAATTTTTTGAATTGTTCAAAAGCTACCATTAATATACCCAAAACAAAAATGTCCTTTTTATTCATGTTCTTTATCAAAAGTTTTTTAAACTAAGTTTGTTTGAAGCGAATCCGCCTTTAATTTCGGGATCTGTAGCAATAAATTTCCCCGTTAGCACTAATGTCAAGTTTTTTTTTTCTTTTTTTTTTTTGAATTGCTCAAAATTGAACAAAAAGTGTTCTATTAAAAAAAATGGAGCATGGGAATAAATGTCCTTATCGAGACAACCAAAGTTTGTTCGAATCGGACTATTACCTAAAAGGTTATTTGAGGAGACGGACAGACCGATAGACACACACTTTCCTGATCTAAGAACTCTATTTCCCAATTAAATATTTTTTTAAGTATTTAAATTATTTTCATAATTTTTGTATTTACTGAGCGATTACGATTGCTTATTGTTCTCACTTGACAGTTTTGAATTCCTATGTGATTTTATTTTCCCCCGCCTCCCTCTGCAGCACCACCGTCGGTTGGCCGCCTCACGATCCTGCTCCTATAGCGAAATCCGTCTCTAGGTTGCATCACTTACTTGCCTACACTTACACATCCACATACACCTACACACACGAACACATACACACAGATGCATGCATACAGACACCTACACATATATACACACAACTACCCACACATACACAAAATTACCCACACACATGCCTACACACACATACACATACCCCCACACACATACACATACCCCCCCCCACACACAAACAAACATACCCCCCCACACACACACACAAACACACACGCCCACACACACACTCGTGATTGCGAAAAACATAAATTGAAATCAAGATGTCAAAGTTCAAATTAATTTTTTTTTAATTTATTTATTTTTGATACGACAAAATGCATAAGTAAGATAAATAAATACCTTTGTGCTGAAAAGTAAAGTAAGAAATAACAACGTCAAAAAGCACAACTTGCAGATTACTACAGACACCTGCTTCGGCGTTACAAGGAAAGCAAAAGGAATGAACTTATTGATCGAGAGATATCCGACATTCAATCAATGTTGGATGTGATTAGTTTCGTGAATAATGACTTCAATTTTTTAAAGGCAGTTCATTTCGCACACTCGCGACCCACCGTGTACGTTCAAGCAGTGGTGCGGCTCAACTCAAAATTGGGTTGTTTCCATCAGTCGAAAGTACTACTTTTAGTCAATGAAATTGATCGAATAAATTTAAAAAAAAAAAATGGAGTTTAATTTTTTTTTTATTTTTCCAACAGTTATTTTTTTTATTTAATTTTTTAAAGGCCCGATTTTAGAAAAAAAAAAAAGGCGTGGTCTTTATGCCGTCACAAGTGATGTACTTTGGCGCGCTACTCCATTGGTGCACTAAATGTGGCGTCAGTGAATAGCATTTCATCTCTTGTGATGTCATGTATAGAAGCGTAAGAAATGAACTTCAATCTGTGCACCGATTAAAATAATTGCTAAAAAATATCAAACTTTGTCAAACGAGTTCAAGAATCGTAAAATCCTACGTTTTTAAGCATGCTCTTTCAGAAAAAAATACTTTTAAAGTTTCAGAAACAACCCAGTTGAGAGTAAAAGCTTAGGTCAGCAGTCTACAACCTTTTTGTACTAAAAGCACGTACTAGAATACTGGTCGCTCGCACGGCGGGCACCATTATTTATTTTCGAGAAGTTATTAAAAAGGTGGACTAATAATACATACACACAATGTATAAAAAAATGATTTTAAGGTAATTTTAAAAACATTCTTACATATAAAATAAGAAAATACTAAATAACGAAAGCAAACTATACAAAGTCCGAAATATAAAATTTTCAAAGCCAACATGATTTTCGGAACTACATTTTGTTAGTCTTGGTTTCGTAATTCGTCGAGTAGGACAATTTTACGGGTAGTAAGCAATCGTCTAGGTGCTCATCCGTACTGGCGTGGGAGGGTAGAGCGCTTTTCTGCAGAAATAAAAAATTTTGAGATATTTGTAAAAAAAAAAAAAAAAAACCGTTTTGAATTACGTACTAACAATAGTTAAATGTTTGAATTTGATGTTTTTCTTAGTGCTTAGTTTTCTTCGGAAAACCAAATAAGCGAGTTTTCACAGCAAAGTTAAAGAACAAATAGTGGCAAAAATGCAAAAATAAATAAATAAATAAATAAATAAATAAATAAATAAACAAAATAAAAATAATAAAATAAATAAAAGTGAAAAAATTGCAAATACGGCGCTTTACCTTCCCACACGGTTGTGTAAGTAGGGATACGTACTTTGATTTTATGCGACACTTAATGTCGAAAGTTATGATTTTCACAAGAATATAAAATCGGAGAACTTTTTTTATTTTCTAATATGTTTCTCGAAATTATCTTTTAGAAATTCTCATTTTATTTCACGGATTTTAGGATAATGTCATCCTAAATATACAAAACTTATATACCTAAGGCTTTGTGTAACAAAATCCTAAACTTAATACAGTGAAATGATCTGCACAACATTGATTGTTCTTTGAGACTAATTCTGCTTTACAGATTATTATTTTTTTTTTAATTTGTATGTAAAACACTTCATGCGAGGGCTTTGAAATTCTGATTTGCCATTTTTTTGTGTGACGGAAAGTCTAACATGTGCTCTTCTCGCTTTCTTTCTCTCTCGTTGTTCGTGGTTGCGTGTACTGTGTTCGGGTGACGTGTCGTTCGTTGACTGTGTGAGTATAGCTTGTTTATAATCTATTTTCTTCATTTAAATATCAATTGTCCAATTATAATCCATCTAACATGCTGACAAATTTTTAAACTTCAAGACCGTAGTTTAATTTTATGCAAAATAATTGATTGACAGCTGCGTCCAATTTCATGATCAGATTATAACATAAAATATTTTAGTGGTTGAATTTACTGTCAAAAACAGTCAGGCATAAAATTACAACTATAACGAGTTAACGGAGTTTAATTCTTTTAACAGCAATAATCTTCACAAAGTTTACCCTTCTTTTCGCCGAATTTCGAAATTTCCTCCCGGACCCCTTTAAACGTATCAAAAGGTAAGGTTGAAATTGAAAAACAAGGGAGATGGAAATTTGGTGTCGGCAAAAGTAGGGGACATCCTTCACAGGACCGATTGGAAGTAACATGGACTACGTCTTAGTTTAAAAAAGAATAACAATAAAATGTGTTAATTAATTAGCAGTTACGCTGCTGCCTTCACTCGCTATAAAATCATGAAGATATCTTATATAATTAAAAACTGAGCGTATGTATCTATATGTGTACCTATGTATCTATGTTCAAATTTCTTCTCCCGAACGACAGTAAACTGACCATAGAACCAGGAATCGATGGATTCGTAATCTTCCTATCTTTATGTTTGGCTATTTAACATAATCCACCGATAATAATTAGCGGAGATATCAATTAAAAACTATATTAATTATGACACTTAGATTTCGACATAAAATCCCTATTTTTCGAAGACTTTCCTCCATTCAAACTATTATTCAGTGCTTCATCTTAACTTTCCACAACAATGCTTTTATTAAAATTTGTTGCGTGAAGATAGTCATTGAGAAGAAAAATCTGTTGCCATTTTTTGTCTCGAATATGAGCAAAACAAATTATGGGTTTTGTTTTAAAGGCTTCTCCTGTAATCGGGGGATTTAAAATGTCTACTTTTTGGTTATTTTTCCGAAATCTTCCGGAAAATTTTAAAGCCTGATTGTTGAACACGCATCACCTGACATAAATTTTATTTTCGAGGCGGACCGTGCAAAGCCGGGCGACGTAGCTAGTTCATTAATAAATGTTGATCTAGTGCAAGGCTTCTCAAGCTGTAGACCCCTTGAGGGTCTGCCGGCCCTTAGTAGGGGTTCGCAAAAAAACTTCGAATTAAACAAATTTGAACAACGTTAAATCATGTTTAAATAATGCATTTGAAAACCAAAGTTTTCACATTCAAAGTATGGGGTTTTCATTTGAACTAGGTCTGTCATTTCGAAATTTCCGTGGGGGTGGAGAAACGGGAGTAAACTAAATACAATTTTTAAAACAACAAAAACCAGGCTCACTCATAACCTTCCAGGATACTTATCCTCATTTTGGTTTCGTCTGGAACACAAAAAATATCAACCGTTCGCTTCAAAAGCAAAGCGTGTTTTCCCATTTGCCACACCCTACCTATTAAAATCTGTATTTTCAATCTATACAGCTACTTTAAAGTGAAATATTTAAGTAGAGTAGATGTGCTGAACCCGATATTCGACTCCTGCTATAAAAAATAAACCCAATAAATTAAAATTGTGACAGCTATAACTACTTAACTAATCTCAATAATTCGAAGTTCAATTTAGAATTTTAGTTCCTGTGTTGATTAATCTGCCTGTTCAATTTGATTTTTGTAATCTTGAATTTGCAAATAAAGTTAAGCAATCGTAAACCACCTATCTATTGCTGTTTTTAAATAGTGCTGTTCTCCTCTAATTGGCACTGATTAACATAATTAAGTTCAATTAACTGAAAACAACAAATATCTAACACTTTATTGGCAGGAGTCCGCAATGACCATTGGTCCCTGAAGGGGTCCGTTGACTATAAAGTTTGGGGGAAATGCTGATCTAGTGAGTGTTAAGATTATATTTATAATCTTCTATTGGATGACATAGTAAGATGAGATCAAAGTTTTTGTGCTATTCAACACGTACCACGGAGCCTTTTAAAATTTAAAAATATGCATCAGTAAATAGAAAAATTGCTTAATTTCGAGTTAATGATCCTTAAAAAAACAAAATAGACTTGGTTTGTTTTGTTATTCTGTTATGATATGGTTGAACCTTTCGAGAATCTCAGAATGAAGCATAACTTGGTTGCTGACGAACTTGGCAATAGATGGCAGCACCAGAAAATATCGCGCGCTGGGAGCAAGCCCTTCACTTGGTCGATCTCCCCCTGAATTTCACAAACATAACGTAACAATGCATTTACATTTTTGAACGAATTTTGTTGCTTTTTTTCACTAAAAATATATTGAATATATACCTTTTGCCCCCTCCACCACCCTGGAATTTTTATATTTTTGAAATCGGTCACTTTCCGTTCAAGTCCACAATTCTGCCAGGGCTGCGGAGTTGAACCGATTTTGAGGTGAAGGAGTCGGAGTCGATGTATGTAAAATACTATGAGTCGTAGTCGGTCCTTTTCCCTCCAACTTCGCAGCCCTGTATTAGCCCTGTATTTTATTGATGAAAACATTGTGTACAGACAACTAACACAATGGACGTGAAAAAATGTTAAGCAAAATCTTAAAATAAAGTTCTAACTTTCAAATTTGTAAGCATTGTGTCACAAAAACAAAACTCTCCAGGAAATGAGTTTAACTCCCCCCCCCCATGATTATCTGTTCTCTGGATTGTTTATATGGTTAAAAATGAAACAATCATTAGACTTTTAACTTTTAACATGTTATGATAGGAGTTTTTTTTTTATTTTATGCTTTTTTAGTTATTACGTTTTTTAAAAATCAAGTGGACATAGTGTCCTTTATCTTCCAGGTTCAGAAACAACATAACAGTAGGATTACTTTTTATGAATACTAATTATTCATTGAAGCTACTTTTAGCATGAATCGTTTGTCCTTTATAGCCGACGCAACGAGAGAAACGATTGTTTCAAAAAATAGATCCTGAACTGACAGGAATTTTTTCTTGTTGTGTTCAGGTATTGTCTCCAGAGAGTCTTATCGCTTTTTCTTTTGACCACGTTGTCAACTATGCAATAAGTAAAGATCACAATCAAATGAGTTTGGTGACCACATCAAGGATAAACAGTCAAATTTTCTTCGCGATGACATAGAAGAATCTTTGTTCGAAATCTTCCTGACCACACTGTTTTCCTGCGCCAAGTTCCTCACTCAAAATCTTGTCTACTCTCTACAGAATGACTATCGCCAACGGAGCAGCTTAGGCGACATTTTGTGACGCCAAGCCGTGCTAAAGCGTTTAAAGTTTACATCCCTTACAGCTGTGAAGGCAAAACATAGCACAAGGCAACTCTGTTGGCGAGTTATCAACGACAAAAGTTGCAAAAAAAAAAAAAAAAATGTCGCCGATCCGAGGAAAATACTAAAGCTGGTTCCTCTTATGCTGGTTAATGCACGTCTCCTCATCTTGTTTATATCTCTATTACTTCCTTTTACAAAAAAGGAAGTATTGTATTCGCGCAAAAAAAAAAAAATCACTCAAATATCGACCTTGATTTCCATTTTACTCACCCCCGAATGAATATTGAGTTTCTTTTTTTCGACTCGACCACACGTGGATAAGTACCTAAGAACGTATAGACACGTGAAATATCCACAATGACGATTCCTGAGTTAATTACAACGAATTTTCTCGTGACCTCTGTACTCTGTATGTACGTATGCATGTGCGTATGTATGTCGCATAACTCAAGAACGGAATGTCCTAGAAAGTTGAAATTTGGTACGTAGACTCCTAGCGGGGTCTAATTGTGCACCTCCCGTTTTGGTTGCATTTGGGTTTCTAAAGGGGTCTTTTGCTCCTTTTTGGGGGGAAATCATTGTTCATTTCGATGTAAACTCAAGTGGTGTTAAAATTTGACGGACACTTGGCGATATATCGCCAGTTTTTTGGTCGTCAAATTTTGTTGCCAACTTGGCGATAAATTTGGCTTTTTTTTTAAAAATCTGTTTCAATTTGGCCACTGTTTGTGATATTTAGAGAGTAGACTATTGAATCACATTAAAATTGCCAGAGATTTGGAAATGACATTAAATTGGAGTAAAAGGAAGTCATTTGATGCACACATCAGCTCGTTTTTCATTTGGTACAATAAATTTAGATCAAAGCTTAAAGCAGCGGTTCACAACGTGGGCGGTATTTTTCCTCAAAAGTGGTGAAGGGTTACCAAGCGTCCAGACTATCTGGTTTTGAAGCTACCGCTCGGATTAATGTCCGGATTTGAAGATGATTACCCGAAAATGCTAATATATAGCTGCTTTAGTGCTGTTTTAATTTTCAGATTTTACTTTTTTACTGGATAAGCTTTTTATCACTTCATACTAACCGCGTTAATGATTTTATAGTAACCCCTATCAATCATGTAGTAACTAAATAGTCTTAAATTTGGAGAGAATAACAATGTGCAGCGCATATGCTTTATTGTGGTTATATATGAGGTAGTGATAAGCAAAGGGATGCAAGTGGCAAAATTAAAAATTTGGAGATAACCAAGACAGATGATAGGTGAACCTCTCCTCTGTCTTGGTGTAACAGATGAAACTAGCAGACCTGGTAAGAGCTGCGGTACAGCATGATTTGGAAAAAAATTCAATGAAAGCCTACCTAGGATCTTTAAACGCGTTTTGCTCGAAACTTCAAATAGTCCACTTGCATCCCTTTGCTTCTCACTGCCTCAAGTGTGGCAGTGAGAAGCAAAGGGATGCAAGTGGGAATATTAAAAATTTGGAGATAACCAGTACAAATGGTAGGTGAACCTCTCCTCTGTGTTGGGGCAAGAGATGGTACTAGTAGCCCTGGTAGTTGCTGCTATACAGCATGATTTAGAAAAAAAAATCAATGAAAGCCTACCTAAGATCTGATCTTTAAACGCGTTTTACTCGAAACTTAAAATAATTCACTTGCATCCCTTTGCTTCTCACTGCCTCATATCCAAATTTGCAAAGGAAAACATTTTTTTCTTACACTTTATTTCGATGCATTTATCTATTGGTTTCCTTACACAAATATAACCATGCGAGTTAATTTTAAATATTGAATGGTTATTTGTTTTGTATTGTATCAATGTATGTATAGATCAAATTTCATTAAAATCAATCTAGTGGTTCTGAAGATAATTGAGTGACAGAATTTGTGTGTGAAAAAATCTCTTAATTTTGTACACTAGTGTATATTAGTGTGACTATCTATGAGGTAAAGGGCACTAATTCAATTTTTGCAAGATTGAGATCTATGCACCATTTTATTAACCTTTTTGCAGTTTATTCAGAGGTATAAAGCCCTTAGTCTTATTTCTAATATCTGTTGTGAAGCTGAGTAAAAAATAAATCCGTATTAATTTTTCTTGTTCATTACGTAAATGTTTGCTCATTTAATGTTTTGTTATAAGTAATTTTTGAGTATTTTTGTTCGTGTTTTCAACTTTATGTGGCAGGTGGCGTTTAATGACGAAGTATGAGTGAATTGAGTTGAATTCCGTCTTTTTATAAGATATCCGTTACGTTTGCTGCTGGCGGCAGAATGAGTATTTAGTTAGATATCGTAGTGTAGAATACCGTAAAAGTTGGGACAACTTGAGTTTGAACTCCCGTAACATAAAGTAAGGAATAACAACGTCAAAAAGAAAAAAAAATGCAGATTACTGCAGACACGTATTTTGGGGCTCATTTATTTTGCATTGAAAAACGCGTTCCTTGAAACGCCGAAACACGTGTCTGCAGTAATCTGCAATTTGTGCTTTTTGATGTTGTTATTCCTTACTTTACTTTTCAGCACAAAGGTATTTATCTATCCCGTAACATGTTCAGAATAGCAAGGCTTTAGTTTTAAAATGTTAACTTATAGTATTATAGAAAAATTAATTACAATTTGAAGTTTCAAACATTTTGTCTTCATTCTAAGCTTACAGTATTCTTTCTTGGTGGAGTTAAGAATGATAAAATCATCCAGTTGAGATGTCTTTTTTTTTTTTTTTTTTTGAACAATCATATTGCTTATTGTTCTCACTTGACGGTTTTGAATTCCTATGATTTTATTTTCCCTCTGCCTCCCTCTTCAGCACCACCGTCGGCCGGCCTCACGATGACGCTCCTCTAGCTGAAACTCTCTCCAGGTTGCGTCCATACACACACACCCACATACACACACACACACACACGCATACATACAAACACCTACACATACACAAAATTACCCAAACACTCATGCCTGCACACAGACACAAACACACATGCCTACACACACATACATACCCCCCACACCCCCACACACATACACACAACTACCTACACACAAACACAAGCCTACACACATACACATATCCCCCACACACAAACACACATGCCTACATACACACGCACATTCGTGATTGCGAAAAACATAATTTGAATTCAATATGTCAAAGTTCAAATTAATTTTTTTTTTCTTCCTTTCTTTCTTAGATTATTTACTGCCATGACAGGTTTTGAAAAAGAAAAAAAAAGTGTCTTCCGCTGAAAAATAACCAGCTTTTACAAAACGGCTATCATTTGGTTGAATGTGACGTCACCCACATCTTTCCTAACCTAGAGAACCAAAATAAACTCTCAAAACAGCAGATTATTTTTGCTAATTTATTTTCTAATTGACACAAACAACCATTTTTATTGTTTCTTTATTTAAGAAGTTATAATAACACAACACCATGAAGAATAAAATTATCACAGCATTTTTTTTTTTATTTATAGCATTTTAAGTTTAGTAACTAGCATCAAACAGGAGCGAAATTTTTTCGAAAGCGATAATAATAATGTAAAATCTTGGCATTCTATATTTACTAAAATCCATTCTAATTAGAAAGAAAAAGAACCATTCAAATTTTATCCCGAAAAGCTTTTTCCACTATAAAATGTAAATTCTAATTTGACATTTACCATTAGTAAATACCAAACAGAGATTTGAAAACTCCACATAATAATTAAAAAAAAAAACATAACTGAAAATGGTGACGTAAAATAATCGCATCAAAAACTTCCATTACCGAACTAGTTAATTTATATTTATCCAAACTTTATTTCCTTAAACTCAATTGTGGATCATCCTATTTTATCACGTAAACAACTTAATCTATTTCAAGCAGTTTCTCTTTTATTATTGTAACGATTATTTTTTTATTCATACTATATGTAATTAATTTTATTTGAATTGTATGCCATTGTCAAATTTAAATGCGATTTTTTTGACGTATCGGAAATTTCTTCCGTTTAGTTTAAGTCACCATGGGGCGTAGTGCGCCAGACCTTTCTCTAACACACCCTGGGTTACATAGTCTGTCACAGTAGTAGATCTTCAAGGAAATTCTGCTGTTGCCTATTTCAGTTTTTAACCGAAAACAATTGCCTCAATGTCCACCTTTTAAAAGTAGGATAGAAGGAATCACCGGCTTACAGCCTATGCAATTCTAGACTCGCAATCAACAGTTGCCGTTCAGACACGCGCTCTGCATAACAATTTTAACCATATCTATTGTATTTAAATATTAGGAAGCCAGAAAGCAAGTGACTTAGTGTTAAATCCAGGCATTTTTGTAAATAAATAAATATTCAATCCAAAAAATAGAGCCATATTTTAATATTTAAAAACATTTGCCAAGGTTACTGTCCTTCATCTGATATGACTGATTAGTAATTATCATTCTTTGCAAGTCACCGTTCTCTCGCAAAATATTCTTTTGTGCATAAATCTTCAGTTTTCTCAGCTGGAACTAGATTAATTATCGCTTTTTTGGTGTAAAATAATATTCTGTATTTTTGAATATTGTTATTTGTCTAATTACACGCCTTGGAAACTAAGACTTGTTGACACAATGAATTGGCAATGACACACAATACTTTTCTTTTTTTTTTTTTTTTTTAGAATGAGAGATATTTCGCTGTAGGAATTTTTATTACTGCTAAAATTTCAATCTTGGTCTCCTCTTCATTTTCTCTTTTTGTCAATAAAGGGTAAATTTTTTCTATCATATTAAAGTTATAATTTTAATGATATATTCTGTATAGAGAGAGACCGACAAAATTTCAAAAATCTTAAGAGTAAGGAAAAAACTTTAAGCGTGCCAGTCAAATTTCTTGGAGTTACGAAAATTCAGTGTAGCATTGCTTTTTGAAAGGTTCTGTTTTCTGAAATATTCTGGTCACTAAGATATAGTTTTTCGTCGCCTGGGCAACCTGGCACATGGGATATGTCAGATTCATTAAAAAAAAATTATAAATAAAAGCAAAGAGAAAAAAACAAACTTCAAAGCTATCACTTTATTCACCTCAACTGAGCTAGTATGCAACCTAACACACCCAATCTACCTTTTCCACATTCTACAGAGAAAATAGAAAAGAGCACTATTGTCCTTTTCCATTTTCTCTAATTTAGATAAAGATATGCTAATGAAATTTTAAAAAGCATAAACCTATCAGTTAAATGCCCGAAACCTTTAATAATACCATGCAGAATAAATTCCCTTGAGTGTCTTTAAACGTCATTGACTGGCTCTTACAGTAAGTGACTGTACACGTATCTCACATGTGGTGTCTGAAAGTGTTGCTTGATAGATGCGTACGGGGTTTTCAGATGTTGCTGCACGGATGCGTACGGGGTCTGCACGTGTTGCTTCACAGAGGCATATTGAGTTGACAAATGATGTCCCGAAGCAGATCCATCGTGGTACAGGGTACTGTATCCGTATGGGGCAGTATGAACTGGAGTCAAAGCAGCTGAAGACACAGTTGCTGATGACGTCACAGCACGAACTGGAGCAAAAGTGTTGGAGCCAAATGCATAAGCTGGAGTTAAAGATGTTACAGGTGTCCCTGACTGCGCAGCAGAGAAGCTTCCAGAATTGTACACGAGTGCTGGCAGGGATGGCAAATTCTTAAGACCTAGAAGTAAAACCATCAAAATTATTTCAGAGTTGTAATATTGAAAATCAAAATATTGTTTCAATAGCATATAATGACTGGATACAATGAAACATTTTACCGTAGGGCAAAAACGTAAAAAGCATTAAAACAATGTTTAAAATGCACAAATAACAACACAAATAACAGGCACGCGTTTCAGGATTACAAGGAACATCTTCTGAAATTTGCTTATTGTTAAAAACATGGGAAAAGAGCTTTATATCAAAATGACTGGATATCCAAACCGCCCATTGCCCGAAGAAATTTGCATCAATCCAGCTCCGTGCTTTTCAATTAATGTAATGTACCACCAGTAACATATCCGAATCAATTATGGATTTAGTGCAAAGAAATACTTGTGGATCATACGACAGAAGCTGGATCGGTGGATGTCAAAATGGATAGATATCTAAACCACTGATTTCCTGATGAAATTTGTGTTCTCCTTAAGGATTTTGATCATTACTATGTACCACCAGTAAAATATCTAGACCAGCCATGGGTTTGAGCGAAAGTACCGGTAATGATGAACAACTAAGCACAGCCTTGCCATTCAAAAAACCGGAGAAGTCCCGAGCTAAAGGAAGACCACCATGTGCCATTTGGTGACGTCATGTTTGGTTTGGACAAGAAAAAGTTGGTGCCAAGCAGACGTCGAACGTTAGCACTATAGGTTTCCCTTTTAAAAAAAAAAACTCCAGTAAAACCCCCCAAACGTGGTATAGTGACAAACCTTCTTCTAACCTGTTCGTCTACTTCTGGTCAACAGTACGGCACTGATATGTTGAGCTACTACATTGGCAATGTTTACCTCTTTTTCGGGAAATAGGGAAGGGTAATTAGCGCTGAATTGAGTTGAGTTATTTTCGTATTAGTTTTGCAAAAGTACTCTAACTCAAAACCGCCGCTCTTTCTCCTAAACTCTCCAAAAAGAGGTAAACATTGTCAAAGTTATGCTCATCTAACTAGAGCTGCACTGTATCTTTTCCGTGAGCGTAGTATAGAAGGCCGGTCACTGAAAAAGACTTCCAAACTTTAAAAATTTAAGTTTGGTGAAGTGTCGCTTTTGATGGAAAGCACTGCAAGGAGAGAGTTGTTGAAGCAGACAAGATCAGTTAGGGGGTGTTGTGCGTAGAAGAAGAAGAAAGATAATTAGGAGTTTTTTAACAAGCAAAGTTTCCTCAGCTTAAAAAGTTGCACTTACCTGACACGAAAACAGCTGATCCAGGATGACTTAATCTTGGGATAACAAGGGGATGTTCCCTGTTATCGAACGCAGAGAGTTGAACATTACCGAACACTTGTTTGTTTTCAGCTGGTGCACCGTGGAAATCTTGTGGTCTGTTTTCAGAAAACTGACGGTTTTCTTGGGCATGTTGTCTGTCAGCGTAATATCCTTGTTGGTTTCTCATGTAATCGCCACCAGCAAGCATTCGACCTTGTCCCTGGTTGTTGGATTTGTCTTCAGAAAAGAATTGCTGCTGAACATTATTGGATTGATGGCTTGAAGCAGAAAATCCGTGTTGTTCTGGTTGGGGATGACTTTCAGTAAACATTTGCTGTTGCGCAGCAAAACTGTTCATATGACTTTGAGCTTGGATATTTGTTGACGAAACAGTGGAAGGCGTCATTCTCTGTTGGGACTGGAAAAGACCATCATCTGGGGTAAAGGTTTGATCCTGACTTGTAGGAGAACCTGTCACATATCGGTCTTCCATCGGATACGCTGTTGGGAACTGACTTTGTTTGGTGGTTTCAGTGGGATTTTCCATGCTGTCCATGCGGTTGGACTGGAAACTCATTTGGGCAGCTTCTTCTTGCATATTGCGTCCTACTGATCCTTCCGTAGTTGAAGGCATTACCTGAAAATAAATATAATTTCATAATTGTGGGCCAAAACTGAAAACTTCTAAGTTTTAAGTATTAGCCTCAATTTTTTTGAATTAAAAAAATATTAGCTTTAAAAAGCTAATTTTTAGTTTTGATTCCGCAACAGTTGAAAAAATAAACATATGTCATGCATTGATTATCACATTACATACGGTAAAATTCGTGACAGTAAATTTGATCCACTAGGCCAGTAAATATAACCAGGGAGGCCCACGGGATTTTTTTCTCAGAATCCAAGGTTGGACTCAAAAGGTTTCAAAATTTTCTTGGAACAATTTCTTTTAAAGTGGTGCATAAATTATCTGATTAAAAAAAATAATAGTAATAAATGAAATAAATAAATAAAAAAGAAAAAAAAATTATATTAATTTGAATTTTTGGCATTGAAAATCGAACGTCAAAGCGAGTGCGGCAACAAAAACCGCCTGTGCGCATGCACCGTCATCTAATGCTTCGGTTTACGTAACGACATCTTTCGTGTGCATCAGAAAAAAAACTTACCAGCGTTTTTGCTGTATTTAAAAAATATAAACATGTTTTCTTATCTTATTCGTGTCTTGTCTTGTATTTGTGTCGTCACTATCGCGGCAGGAAAGCGTTTCCGACCATGCGCTGCTATGTGATTTCCCATCGTCTAGGTGTACTCTATTTGCCCTGAAAGTCTGTAAACGCTGTACTTATATATCCTGTATAATATGAGTATTTACTATAGGCAGTCCTGACATAAGTTTTATAATAAAACTAATAAACAAAATATAATCCACACCCACAAATACTGTTATTTAAGAAAACGTGGTAGAGAATTTGTGGTTTAGATTTTGCAACTGAGTACTTAGAAGTTTAATCCAGTGGTTAAGCAGCAAAAGCAAATGCATTTGTCAAGTCAAACTTACCTTTAGTTCAGCAGCATTTTGGTTGTTGTCAATCAAATTCATTTCATAACGCATTGACGCGCTATTGGCTGCCGCCGCAATGCTTGCAAATATCAGTAGAATCTGAAAAAGTGTGAAATTTTACGATGCGACATTTTTTATACTCGACGCTCTATGAATCAATGCTTTGGCATAGCAATGACAATCAATGTCAAAAATATCAGTTTACGAAAAGTAGTCGTAAATGTGTTTTTTTTTTTTTTTTTTGGCTCTAGCTTTAAACGCCAGAGCCAGAAAAATTTTGAACACTTCAAGTAATTATTGTCTCATATTACATTAGGAATGTGCATTTTAAATTATTGTAATTATATTTTGAATTACAAGTGGCACTGCTTTTGTTAACTCTAAATAAAATATTGCTGGTTGAAAAAGCAAAAATTCAGGTATGATTAAAGTAAAAAACCAACGTAAATAAAGCAAAAATTTCGAGGAAAATACAGCATATAGCTATTTCAAGGCTACAATGGAGCCTCTTCATCAGTGTAAAAAGCTCTCCAACACAATCGAAAGAGAACTGTTCTCTCGCGACTTTCGGTTGTGTTGGTGAGCTTTTTGCATTGATGAAGTGGCTCCATTGCAACCTTGAAATAGCTATATGTAGTATTTTCTTCAAAATGTGTGCTTTATTTACGTTGGTTTTTCACTTTAATCATATTGTACCACATAGCTTATATGATAATTTTTCATTTAAAGATTCAGGTACATTTGACTATTATATAATTCAATACTAGGGCTCTGCAACACATTGTACGTTGTTGCATTGAATAGTTTACTGTTTCGTGGACAGATTTCTGTCATAAATTTAATTTGATCAAAATCTGACATTACTTGTTGTTGTTGCTCAAGGGCAGTGGTATACCCAGAAATTAATTTTTCGGGGTGCATATCATCATTGTGATGGAAGATGCAATTTCTAGAATCACCACTCGGTGAACACTGAACAAATACAATATGTTTTCACTTTGTTTCTTTAATTTTAAACTGTTCAACTGTTGATTTTGTTTGAATAAAAATTACAGAAATAAATATCATTCAAGAATAGCGGAGATATCCTGAGAATAAACATCCACTTCAGCCAAAAGGGATTAAAATAATTTAATATTCGGAAAAAAAAACATAATACAAAATATTATTAATACGAGTATATCAGAGAAAAGAGAGATCAATGAATTAAAGTCGTAATTACATCCTATTTGAACTGTCTTTAAGATGCTAGGCAACCTCACGCTATTTTTTTCACGTTTTCACGACTAAGAACTCACTTTTCACTTACAACTGTAGAAGAAGAATATAGTGAACAATATTTAATGAAAAAATCAAAATAACCAATTAGACAACGTTTTGAAGCACAAAAATTATAAATTACTACAGACGCGTGTTTCGGTGTTACAAGGAACACCTTTTTCAATGCAAAGAAGTATGATGGTTTCCAAAAACTATTTTTCATTAAAAAATATCTGAAGCACATTTTGTTTTTATGTAAGTTACATTTTGAATTTCAGTATTCTTTCCAATCATTCATTACGACACTTGTGGTAATAGAGTTTGTTTAATGTTCCAGTAGAGAGAGATATTTATTAGGTTAACCTAGTAAGTACGAAAATTGGAATGGTTTTTGAGAAAAGCAAAAGTTTCAATTGTTATTATCCCTGCATAATGATTCACAGTCCCTGATTTTAGGTAAACAGCAGCAGAAAAAAAATTGTGTGTGTAAAGACACACGAAAGAACGGAAATTTATTATTTTTTTTACGTTCTGAACTGTCACTTCACTCGTACGTTTTCTCTCACTCCACACTCTAGTTTTCTCTATGCTCGCCTTGCGCGTATTCATTCACAACAAAATTGTATATTTCAATGAAGAAAATAGGTTATAAGCAACAAGAAAACTAAACAATACTGGAAGCCATAAAGTAAAGAAGAGTGAAAAACTGAAAAAAAAAAAAAAAAAAAAAAAAAATATATATATATATATATATATATATATATATATATATATATATATATATATATATATATATATATATATATATATATATATATATATATATATATATATATATATATATATATATATAAGCTTAACTTATGCAATGCAGATTACGCTTTTAAACTGATGACTAGACTTAAACCAAAGAAATCTTTAAATGCCCAAAATCTAAAAATAAATGCCTGTTTACATTCAGCCTTGAAATTAATTTGTTAAATTTATTAACAAAAGTAACTTTATAAAAACTTATTTTTCCATTGTTTTTGTCAACAACTAAAAAACTACTACGTCACTTTTCACACAATCGGATGAGGATCAGAATTTCAAAATCCTCGCATGAAAAGTTTCACTTCAAAAAGAATTATTCTGGTGGAATATACTGTCCCTGAAAATAGTTTCATGACTTTAAAGATTTTCAGTGTTTACACCTTGAGCTCTACTGTCTGATTTCCTTAGCTGAGACGTACGCTAATTTGCCTATGCGTCAAGTCTGCTCTTATTTTATCAAAATATTGAGGAAAACAGGGAAGTAAACAATAAAGCAAAAGTTGCAAAATAACGTTTTGAGCAGTTCTTCCAAAGTAGCGTCGATAAAGACAGAAATAGCATGTGCGAAAGGAAAGTGCCCATCCTCAATCTATCACCCCTTTTTAAAATGGAATCTATCCTAAGTGGTAGTCTTTGCTTTCGAGAACGGTCAGTATATAACTTGGATTTTTGTAAATATAAGCAAACTTTTAGTTCAATTTATCCCATACGTGACGATGGGATCACCAAAAATGCTGAAACTCTTTCTTACCACAGAAGTCTTCATCTTGACACCGACTGCCGAACGAATTCACCAATGCCCAGAGTTGCAAATTTATTCCTTTTTATACTCGGAAATCATTGCAGAAGAAAAAGAAAGGTTTTAACTTTATTACGAAAATGGAAATTCAAAATGAATAATTTTTGCTTCATCGGTTCCATTGTAATTTGTAATGGTAAGATATTCAGCAACCTTATAAGAGCTAAAAATCTCGCAAAACCTTGAACTAATCTTTCGAATCGACCACGCCTTTCTGGGTTTTGTGGGATCTTCTTTTTGCCTCTGGGAATGAAAATCAGCCAACAAAACGAGAAAGTCGGTGAAAAGTATTTTCCCACTTGCATCTGTTTTGTAAACTTGCGTCTTCCTCTTTATTAAACACTAGTGGTACCCGCACGGCTTTGCCCGTAGTAGAAAATTAAAAGGTCATTTGCTTCGCCTGTACATTTACAAATAACGGATGGTGAATTTCTCGCCAATTTGATCGCCCATGTTACGGTTCTTCGTTATGATAATTTGGGGTAATTTACTCGTCCACGTTATTATAATTTTCTCAGTAAAATGTTCTTAAAATTGGAATAGAAAAAGAACAAAATCAAATTTCCGAAAAATCGCTTCGAGGTGCACACCCCCATGATACAAAACTAATTTTGTGGTAAATTTCAGGAAAATCGGCCGAACAATCTAGGCGTTACGGAGAGAGATCCGGACATCCAGAGAGAAATACAGACAGAGAGACTTTCAGCTTTATTATTAGTACAGAAAAAAAGAAAAAAAAAAGTAGCACTCACTGCGTCCCATAACAATAATTCCTGAGGTTTTTTTTTTTTTTAATTTCTACTTAGTTGTTGTGCGACGATGCGTACATATATTCAGGCGAGTAACCCCATAAGTATTACTTAACTTTAAATACACTATATATCCCCAAAAGTATTGGGACACTTTCAAAAATTCACATTTTTACGAATTTTACCCTAATGCGAGAACATTAGGGGGCACCCTGAGGGAGGTCACGAGAGGTCATTGTCACTTCTCAATTTTTCTTTTTTGTTTCGGCAAACTTAAAATCAATCGGTAAAATTCGGAGCTTCGTTCGGTAAATTAAGAATAGCCCCTTCCGAAAGTTTAGGTTCGGAGTGACACTAAACACATTTTCAAGTATCAAAATACCAAAAACTATATGTATATATAGGGAAAAAAAAGACAAATGAAAATACATGAAAACTACTCCAATGTATCAGTCAAACTTAACTTTCTAGATTAAAATGCCCATTTAATTTGTTCATCGTGTTCATCAATTCAAGGGCTCGGTGCAAAAATGTGAAGCCACATCATAAAAATTTTCATTAGACCAATTTTCAACTTTTAAAACATATTCGTAGAATTTTTCAAAAGGTATTATACATTCTATATTCGGCAATACAAAAACCAGATATGTTTTTCTCCCAATGACATAATCCATTGTCATGTTCATTTCAATTCTTGTTAAGGGAAACAAAAATTTTGATCGAAAAGTCACTCCTAGTGGCTTGTCACATTTCTGCCCCTAGCCCTTCAATTTCATTCGAACTTTCAAATGTGATGTTCATATTGACTTTTATAGTTAAGACTTCTGATCTGTTTTATGCACATAATTTGTTCAATCAAGAGCAGATTCAGCTTCTGGTTTTGGAGAGCATATAATGAGTAAATAATAAGGGGTCATCCACAAATGATATCACGCTACGGGGAGGAAGGTATTTGTGAAATTGTGACAGTTTGAGGCAAAAGGAAGGAGAGGCAACAAAAATTGCGATATCGTACATTTTGTTCATAATCAAAAATATTTTTTGTAACTATGTAATCAACCACGTAAAATAACGGGACAACTGACAAGAGGAGGGGGAGGGGGGTAAGGTGAAGTGTGACACTTCGGAATCAAAGGGAGGAGGGGCGTTAAATATGTTGAAAAATAAAGTGACATTATTTATGGACAGTCCCTAAGTGTAATATTAGGAATAAGTAGGCGGTCTGGAACTTGAACCCAGTAATGTCTTAAATTGAAGTCCACTTTCCCCCGATCTATTGGTTGCGTTAAATTCGTAACGTCATGATCCCTATGACCTACCTCCTGGTTCCGCGCTTGGACCTCATAATAAAAGTGTCAAACATTATTAAACGAATCAAAAACACAAATTGAAAAAAAATAATTGAAGCACCTGGAAAAGCAAAGCTGCTGAAATTAAAAATTTAGATAATGGTAGAAGAAACTATTCTCCGTCTTGGAGCAAGAAATGCTAATAGAAGCACTGGTAGATGCTCCTACACAACATTATTCAAAAAAAAAAGGGTTGAAGAATTGTACAAGTACCCCTGGTAGGTATGTACAGTACAGGATAATTTAGAAAAATTGGGGTCAAGAGATGGTGCTAGCAACCTGATAGGTGCGGCTGTACCACATAAAAAAAGAAATGGGATAAGAGATGGTACTATAGTAGCCCTGGTAGGTGCTGCTGCATATCATGATTTAGAAAAAAAAATGGGGCAAGAAATGGTACTAGTAGTCCTGGTAGTTGCTGCTGAACAGCATGGTTTAGAAAAACAATAGGGGCAAGTGATGGTACTATAGTAGTCCTGGTAGGTGCTGCTGCACAGCATGATTTAGAGAAAAAAAATTGGGGCAAGAGACAAGAGATGGTATTAGTAGCCCTGGTAGGTGCAGTTGCAGAGCATAGTTTAGAAAAACAATAGGGGCAAGAGATGGTACTATAGTAGCCCTGGTGAGTTGCTGAGTTACAGCATGATTTGGAAAAAAAAAATCATTGAAAGCCTACCTAGGGTTCTCACTGGCTGTATCGTTCCGTCATTAATGTTACTGTTGCCATCTACTGGCAATTCGAGCAAACGTTTTTTTATGCCTCAGTGATTATAAGGAGCAGCTCCAAACTTCAACGTTCCTTCAGATAACTTGAATGATGAATATTTGAATTCTTTCGGAAAAGCTCTCAAATGTAGCCGTGATCGTATAGTGGTTAGTACATTGCGTTGTGGCCGCAATAACCCAGGTTCGAATCCTGGTCACGGCAGTTTTTTGTTTATCAACTTAAAATGCTACATATCACTTGATTGCGCAACAGTTGGGAAACAAAAATGTTACGAGAAAATGCTTCTTAAGAAATGATTTTTATTTGTTTTGAGAAGTTTTTTGGTTAATATAAGAACGTTACGATGGAATTAGCAGCAATTGAAGAATTCTTCTTAAGTTAATGAATCAAAGACGTAACACACACAGGGAGAAATCACCGAATAGGGGCAAATTCTGTTTCTGTCACTTACAACTGACATGATTAAGAAAATAAATACCAATAGCATTGAGTGTAAAATGAAATCGAGGCTTCTGGAATTAGGATCATTTGAGTTTAAAGCTAAGATTTTAAGCTAATAACTTAACTTCTTTCAATATTTGGGAAACGATTTGCTTACACGAGATGGCTCCTATTACAACAAATATAACCCTAGAAAACAACTCTTGTATTTCATGAATCAATTATTTGCAGTTCAAATAAATGAAATTCATTTTTCGAGCACCGGCGCAGCCTATAAAGTCTAATTCAGGCATTTTTTATGTAAAAAAAAAAAAAAATACACACTTTGTTCGCCCTCTTGATCATTTGAAAATGTCCCTCCGCAACCACACGTAGCACCATTTTCATCTTCACTGTCACTTCTCCTTCTTTGTTTTCTGAGAAAAAAGATATTTACTTTGCTCCACACAGGTTCCTTAGTGTGTATTTTGCTCGAAAGCTAGTCTTACCCCCAAATTGCGCGCATCTGCGAGCTGATTTTCATTCGTAATCACTTGCTTTTATTATGTTTGAAATCGAATAAATACTGAAAAAGAGTTAAATGTTAAATCAGAATAAATAATAGCTTATAAACTTATACTTTCTACGCATAAGAACGGCAAAATTTGATTTTTATAGCACCTGTAATAAAAATTTCGAACTGTAATAAAAACAATATAATCAAACGCAAATATTTCAAGACGCTGCAGACACGTGTTTCGCATCTCAAAGAAGCCTCTTTTTCAGTGCAGAAAGTGAGCAATAGGATACCCTATACTAGGAGATACCGTTATATTGGATGAATTTACATGCGAGTATGTGTGTATTTATTTAAATTACTTTAATCAAATTACGTTATTTTATTTAACAAATTTATGTAAAACATTTTAATGTCTATTCAATCATAGTCTAAAAGATAAATAAATACCTTTGTGCTGAACAGTAAAGTAAGAAAAAACAATGTCAAAAAAGCACAAATTGCAGATTACAGCAGACAAAGCTCATTACTTTTTGCATTGAAAAAGGCGTTCCCTGTAACGCCGAACCACGTGTCTGCTGTAATCTGCAATTTGTGCTTTTTTGACGTTGTTTTTTCTTTCTTTACACTGTCTAAAATTTAATTTCGCTTTCTCTTCCACACTCTAATTCAATTTTGTTACTAGAAACACCGGGTACTCCATCTTGTTTCCGCAAAACACTAGGTTTTCGGATGTTGCAGCATGATTCCAAGTTAGGCACTGCTATCGCCTTTTACCATGATTGCGAGTCAAGCACTGCTTTGCATCCTTCCACGATTGAAAGTTAGGCACTGCTATTGCCTCTTACGATGATTATGAGTCAAGAACTGCTATTGCCTCTTACCATGATTGGTAGTTTGGCACTGCTACTGCCTCTCACCATGATAGCAAATTTGAAACTACTATTGCCTCTCACCATGATAGCAAATTTGAAACTACTATTGCCTCTCACCATGATAGCAAGCTTGGCATTGCGATTGCCTCTCGCCATGGTCACTAAGTTTAGCACTGCTATTGCACCTTACCATGGTCGCAAATTTGGCACTGCTATTGCTTTACCATGACTGCGAGTTAGTCACTGCTACTCTTTCTTAATGTAATATTATCTATATTAGTAATATAAAGCTGAAGAGTTTGTTTGTTTGTTTGAACGCGCTAATCTCAGGAACTACTGGTTCGAATTGAAAAATTTATGGAGGAAGGCTATAAGCTATTTTTTAAAAATCAGATGGACCGAAA
This sequence comes from Uloborus diversus, assembly GCF_026930045.1. Lineage (NCBI taxonomy): Eukaryota > Metazoa > Arthropoda > Arachnida > Araneae > Uloboridae > Uloborus > Uloborus diversus. The sequence goes on from NC_072731.1 coordinate 251,554,229, forward strand.
TATTTGTAATTGCAAATTAAATGTATAATTAATTGTTTAGTTCTTTGAATTCCTAATAGATGGCGGGTAAGTTAACTCATCGAGAGGGCACTGGCTGACAGTGCCGATAGCTGCGATTAACTCTGCCGCGCAGCTCAGACGCTGCGCTATTGTGGGACTGTTGTGGTCAACAAACTGATTTTTGAATGCGGTTTTTTTTTTCTCGATATTCAGGTACATAATTCGATTTTGTAGGATTTTTCTATTGGGTTTTGCCTTCTTATTTCTTCAACGTTTGTTTTGTTCTTATAGTTGAAGATAGTTACTTATCTAAGTAAAATGTTTGATTTGTCGTATTATTCAATTGTGATTATTCTTTATAACGTTTTCATTATAGTATTGTTTATTTGGTAAAACATTTTAAATTGCAGAAAAAAAAAAAAACGCTTCACTCGCTAAAGGGCAGGGTGGTTGCATGGCGCGTTAAGCGATGAACTTTACAGTTGAAGGATTATTTTCAGTTTTAAAGCTACAATTAATCCTTTCATGTGTTTTGGCGAATAGTTTTAAATTGCAAAGAGACTTTAATACGTTTTTTTGAAAAGGTGTGTACGCATTTTGGTTGAAGAAAAATGGTCATTTCGCATCAGAAGGGAGGAGGGGGGGGGGATTTTTTTTTTTACTCAACAGACTTCCTTTAATGTCTTAGCACGGGCATCGCCATGCTGGTACTGCTAATATCGTATATATTAAGCCCATTGATTTTCTATCTCACAATTCCTAACGCAATGTGAAAATAATTTATGAGACTATCCATAAATGACTTCACCTTTTTTCAACATGTTTGACCCCCTCTTCCCGTTTGTCCCAAAGAGTTACAACTCACTTTACCTTCCGACCTCCCCCCCCTTGTCACATATCATGCTATATTACATGAATATATATGATTTTTTTTTTCAATCAAAAGGTTTGCGTCATACTTATTGCTCCCCCTTCGCCCTTCCCTTCCCCTTATCGCAATTTCACAACCCCCTCTTCCCTTTAAAGCTTGACATCATTTGAGGACAACCCCTAAGGCCTTTTGTTTTATATGATTCTAAAGTTAGGTTTTCATCTGTTCTATCCGAATCCTACCAAGAGTCACATAGGCAATTCTTTTTGAGGGTAGAAAAATATAAGTTTAAAAAACTGGAAATAGGGGAGAAAAAAATCGTAGAAAAACTCGAATTTGGTGCAAAGAAAGCGAAGTAGGACTTAGTGCCAAAAAGCTAATTTTCGGTAATTTCAGTCTCAGCGCAAATTTCAAGGGTCTGTCCAGAAACATGTCACACTTTTTTAAACATATTTGATCTAATCCCCTTCTTTTTGTCACACTTTGCCATACACTCTACTCACTCTTTGCCACTTTGATAATATATTTTACAAAGGTATTGGCCTGAAAAAGGTTTATATTTCAACCAAAATGCGTGATGTCACACATTTCTTGTTATCACTCCCACCCTCTTGCCACAAACTGTCATAATTTCACGAAGCCCCTCTCCCCTAAAGCGTCACATAATTCAAAGACGATCCCTAACTCAATATGTAAAAAAAACTATTGTTTATGATTTTACATGATCGTGCCTAACTTTGGTTTTTCATCTGTTCTTGTTTTTGTGATCCAAGATATAAATTTTGGAAAAATTTTAGCTGCAAAATTATGTTGCAGATTTAAACTCCAATTACAATTGCATGATAAAAAATATGCATATCTTAAGGCGACTTCAAAAAAAAATTAAGCTGTCAAAAAGTTTATTGCCTGTATAAGAGCAACGTTAAGAACAGGGTTGGCAAGTTTTTGCCGGAGATGGAAAAAACCATGGAAAAAAAAAACACGGTTTTTACCTCCCGGCAAAAATAGGTTTTTGCCAAAGTGGCAAAAATAGATTTTGTGTTAACAACGTACGGACAGTTTTTTTTCCTTTTATATAAAAGTAAAAGCATGAAAAAATTTTGATAAAAGGCTTCGCCATTTTCTCTAGAGTGAGCTAGTATCACTAAAAAGTAGAGTGAATATAGAATGCACATATTGATCAGCTTTTTTTTCTTCTTTTTAAATTCTTCTCTTGGCTATCCATTTTCCCAGTAAGTGAGAAAAAATGCTTTATTTCTTTAGTGAAGAAAAGTTAATATTTTGCTATATTCAAGTAAATATTCTGTTATTAATTAAATAACTTAAAAATCTTAGTGGGATCAAAAAAAAAAAAGTGATTCATTAAATGTATGTATATATATATATATATATATATATATAATTAGAATTCATTTTTTTTATTAATTTACTTAGCTTAAGTAAACATTCTTTTGTTTTAGCATTGAAGGAATTGGCTCATTCTGAAAAAATTGTTTTAGCAAACATTTAAAATCTTAAGTTTTGCAATCCCAACATTTGTTTTTTATTTATTTTTCACCTTATAAATTAGAAGTAACATGGAGAGACATAACTAAAATATTAAAGTGCATTATTTACATTATATTGTCACTATTTCTTGATTAACACTATAATGCTACTTTATTTGCAATTAGGTTTTTGCCGGTTTTTTCCATTGGCCCGGCAAAAATACCTTTTAGCCGGCAAAAAACCCAACCCTGGTTAAGAAAAAAAAAAAAAATATTATATGTATAACGATAACACGATTAGAGAAGCAAGACGTCGTCAGTTAGAAATTGAATGCCATTCTTACCAGTGCTGCCATCTGTTCGCAAGTTATGCTTAATGCTTCTTAACGCTTCAATGGTTATAAAGAGCATTTTAACCTCTCGTCCAGCTAACTAAGATGATTTATTTAGTTTTTGGGAATTCTTAGAATGTTGTGGCCGTGATCGTATAGTGGTTAGTACATTGCGTTGTGGCCGCAATAACCCAGGTTCGAATCCTGGTCACGGCAGGATATTTTTATTTCTGTGTTATACGCACATGCAAAATAATAATAATAATAATAATAATGACTAATTAATAAATAAAAAAAATTTGATAAAGCCACACATTTCATGATTTCGCATTTTATTTCTGGAAAATAAGATGCACCTGCCAATTTTTACGCCTCATCCTTTACAAGAACAAGGAAAGCCGTGCACAAATAAAAAACATTTTAAACATGCACACGGTTTTAAAATATTTGTAATCAGTGTTCAGATTATCTTACATTTAGATCATCAGCGCCATAATGCATTAACCTCTGCTGCGATTCCATGATAATCCGTTTTTTTTTCCGTTCTCCCTTCCCCAGCTGATGAAGTATAAGGAGGACGCAAAATAATTTTTTAAAAAGTATATAACTTAATTAAGCGAGAAAAATTTAAAGTCACTCTTTCCAAGAAATGAAATTAAAAAAATACAGGGCGGCACATCAACCTGCGGGGCCATTCCACGAAAATCAGTAGTTTTGTCTCGCACTTTGACGCTTCATATATTTCATGAAAAATAATAATTTGCAAGGGTGATGAACAAAATTTTGTTGCTTCAGAAATCACAAACGCATGTGTGAATTCTTAGGCAAAAATTTTCTTCAAAAATTATTTCTTTTTTTTATGAACTATAGGAACCGTCACATGCGGGACAAAACGACCATTTTCAATAGAATGGGCATATAACATATTTTTTTTTCAATGGTTTAAATAATTATTTCTAAACTAATGAGATGTGTTTCCTTTCCGTTGGAATCATATCTTTCAAAATCTGCTCTTTGTTTCGTCATTGCTGTATTAATAGAGCAAAAATATTAGCTCATTCATAAGCAAGTTACCAGAGGTTGACTTTGGATGTCCCGCACGTGACGCGTGTAAATATTTTTTTTAAATAACAAAATTGTTTGATAGAAATATAATTGTATCAGGAGTATTCTTTGTATCAAATGTAAAGATTTAAAAAATTGCTTACCCCTGTTTCATTAAAATATTAAGAGATATGACTAAATGTTGATGACATTTAAGCGTATTTTTGTCCCGCACGTGACGGTGGAATGGCCCTGAGGTATTTGGAGACGGCGCTAATGCGTAGAAGTGGGAATACAGTGGTGGAAATGTGGTATTCATAGGCGCCCATATACAAAATTTCAGAGGGGGGGGGGGGACTCAGATATTTTCTCCATGGTTTAGCAGGATAATTTCCCGATAGAAACCGATTTAAGTTCAGATTAGACTTATTAAAAATCGATATTTTCAATGCCTTATTCCAATGGCTGAAAAAGAAATAATTTTACATTTTTGCAAAGAAAAGAGTACTAAAAGCAAGAAAGTTATATTTTCTAAGGAGGGAGGCTAAGGTCTAAGGGAGGGGGCTCAAGCCCCCCTCCCTCCCCTCTTAGATTTAATATTAATAGTAATCATAATGAAAATTTTAAATGATGGCTCCTCTGGAGCAAGCATGAAATCTATCCCCTATCATTGCTGTCATCTATGCCAACAATCTATAACGGAGCTAAGTAAAGAGTCCTATTAGAATCTTTATCATGAATAACTCATATGTTTTGAAACATAAATTAGTTTGGGAAACCTTTAATATTTAAATGGTTTTAATTAAATTAGCAAACAAATAAATCATAGAGAGGAACAAGGATTAATTTTTAGTGCAAACTTTTAAAGTTTTAGACACGTATATAGGTTTTTTCCTTTTAGTACGGAGTATTTATATGAAAAAATAAGGTGGAGTTTCGTGATAGTAACACTATTCTATTTCTGAAATACATTTGCACTAAAAAGAATAAAATAACAGAATTTTTTAAAAAATACCAGGCACTTTTCATAATGCGTCCAAAAGGGAAAAATAACTTTTCTGGGTCAGTAAGAACAATTTAAGTATTCCTGTAGTTTTCCAAAATTCCAAGAAAATGACACCACAAACGAAGAAAAGTGCGGCTCTAGTCATTTCAAACGAAATCTTCCCAATTAGAAAAATATGCATGTTTCAACACTCAAAGTTTTGATTGAAAGCTAGATAATGATAAGAAATTCTCTTCATGACTTGAATCGCACTTTTCTTTGTTTATGGTGTCATTTTCTTCAGGTATACTTAAATTGTCCTTTCTGCCCAAGAAAAGTTATTTTGTCCTTTTGAGTGCATTATGAAAAGTACTTTTATTTTTTAAAAAATTCTGCTTTTTTTATAAAAAAATTTTAGCGATATTTTTGGATGTATAATTTTGCCTTCTTTCATGATTTTTTCCCCCGAACTTGTACACGGGAAAATAAGCTAAAAACCAGTTTTGAGCCTTGTTTCATCTTTACAACTGAGGGGAAATTTTTCCCTAAAAAAATAATAATCATAAACTTAAGAACCACTGAATAAATTGAAGAAACTTCGAGGTGGGCAATTCTTCGAAACTGACCTAGACTATCCGATAACCAGTCGTCCTTACGCATTTCTACTCGGTTTCGAAATGGTTTCCGTTTCTCGCTCTTTTCACGCTTATCTGATATCGTTTCAGAACGATCCGTTGAAATACAATTCAAATGGAATACGTTTAAAAGAAAACATATTACTTTCAAAACTTGAAGGTTTTTATAAGTATATAAAAGCGGATGCACCCATCAGTAGAGTAGTTTTTTGGAGAACGAGTTGGAACTTCAACGACATCAGTAGAAGATAATCTTAGCCATGAAGGTAAGATGACATATTGAAAGTTTCTTGTTTTGATTCTCCCAACAGATTTTCAAGTTGGTCCTAGGAAGCAAATAGACCTAAACTCTAAGCAAGCAACGATAAAATTAAAAAATTTTAAAAAACCCCGACTGATTCGCAACTGTGAAATTAAGAGGGAAAATTTAAAATCCTCTTAAAAGTCTTATAGTATTAAAAATCAATGTCAAGTATTTTATTTGCTATTAAATAGAAACTGGCAACAGATAAAAATTTTAAACCATTGCGGTTTATTTCCTTGTCGGCCAACAATGAATTCGGTTATCAATCGCGTGAATCAAGTGAATTTAGGCTATTTTGAGTGATTGGGGGGGGGGGTATCTGATGTTCTCTCGCGTAAATGTTTTGGAATTGTAGTTTTAAAAATGCCGTTTTAGATAAGTTTTATCAATGTTTGGGGAATGGAGAGGAGTTTCCCGGGTTGTCCCCGCCATTTTTTTCCCTTAAAATAAAGTCTAATTAATCATAATAATAACAAAAAAGAAGAAGTTTGGACTGTCTTTGGTAATGTAAGGGTAAGGAAGGTTCTTCCCGAAAAAAAAAAAGCTTAAACTGATGTCTTATAGACGCAAATTGAAGCCATCTTTAGCAAACTTAGAGCAAGGGGTTTGGGGTTCTCTCCCAGAAATTTCGCAAAGTTTAAACATTTTTTAAATTTCTTTTTATCCTTAATTCAGACTTCTCTTTTATTGATTTAAGGAGGAACGAAAGGATTCGGAGGTTCTCGTATAATTATTATTATTTTTCCGAACTGATGAAATCCTAAGAATTTAGTCTTGAATTTCCTTTGGGGGGGGGGACTTCAAAGAAGAACTTTGGATTTTTTTTTTCTTTTTTCTGAATTGGAGCCTTTAAAACAGTTTTACGCTATCTATGCGATTCTCTTCCTGATTTCCCCCCTTAAACTGGAGTTTTTATAACGCAAATTTAGGTCAACTTTGAATTAAAAGGGAGAAGGGAGTGCTATTTTCTTCCGGAAAATTTTCAAAACTGAAGCTTTAAAGCTGAAATTTTAAACACTATTTAGTGACGTTAATGTTCGGGTAATCTCACCCAGAACGTATTGAAATTGAAATCTCAACGTTGAGGCAATGTTTGATGATGAAAAAACGTGCGGGGGCAGCCCCCCCTCCCTCCCGAATCTTCGCCACTGTGTACACTACATGTTTCCACCCCTCTAAAATATTCGATGAGTTTGTAACAACTTAAAGAATGTATGCGTGTACTCGTACACGCACATTTGAAGTAATCCACCTTAAATTCATATTTTTTGACAGTGGCATGACATGTTAAATATAGAGTTTGGCAATTCTAAATTTTAGGAATTTTGATGTTTTTGTTAGCTTTAGCAATTCAGAAGTAAAAGGAAAACATTATTGTTTTGCAAGAAAGAAAGGATGTTTGCAATAACTACAATAAATTCTACAGATACAACTAAAGCACTAAATTTGTGCAATTCTTCAATAATATTTTTACTCTATAAGGGAATTATAAAAATTAATAGATTAATAAAAAATGAAACATTAATTATTATTCTTTAACATTTATTCTTTAACAATATATTTTATTTTCAACGGATCTCTTACAAAATAATTTTGATAAAAACCCAAAGTGTGTAAAAGCTTTTTGCTGTTGTAATTCCTCGTTTAAATTGTATTTTTTTTTATAGGTTTGTGTGCTTTTTGCTGTGATTTTATCCGTAGCTCAAGCTGCTACTCAAGTATTCACCAATACGCCTCTGTCACACTTCCAAAGATACAACCCAGTTTCTTCCGGCCAGGTAAATAGCAAGTAAACTTCGTTAAATGATTCCAAATAATTTTAACCTTCAAATATCAAACAGATATTTGCAAATCATGTTAACTTGAATTCATCGATTTGAATAACAAATTTATTCAAGTCCACGTTTTAATGTTTCATGTGTAAAGCTTAGCTTAAAAAAATTACCGTTACCAAAAGATAAATGATGTTAAATTCATTTAATCGATCTAACAAAAGCAAGAAATTGTCCAAGCTAAGTCATCAAAATCTTGAATTTTCCTCCCAAACAGATAGTTTAAATGTTACGACATTCTAAACTTAATATTTACAGAATAATAAATATCCTTCTTCATCGCAATCTCAAGATTTAAAACAATAATACTATGTAACAATAGGTCGCAAATAAACTTAATTGGCAATCACCAAAGCCAGATAACAAAATAAGCAAAGTAGGCAGCTAGCTGCCGAGGGGGCCCTGCTGGCCTGAGAAATCCTAAAGATGAAAATAAGTTTTAAAAAATATATTTTTCAAAAAAGTAAAGGGCACTCTACCCGGTTCCCTTCCCTATCTCTCATCTTTTACTACTCTAAAATATGTATTCAACTAGCCAAACCACGGAAGTTTTATACAGTGAACATACATCTACCACACTTGAAAACTTAAATCTGTATTTAAAAAAAAAAAAAAAAAGGATTTGAGAGATATACCATACACCACAAAGTTTTCCTGTGCAGTTTTCATGATGCAATTACCAAACCCAAACCTAAGGACCTGTTGAGATATTTTTTACATTTATTTCTGAACTCAAATACTTTTGACCAACTATTAATAGTTTAAATGCATTGACTTTAATTTTTTTTTTTTTTTGGCTTCAAATCAATTTTATTTTTTTATTTCAGTTCTTGTTGCGGTTCAACTAAAAAAGTATATTGGTTAGGTTCCGGTATGCATTCTGCTAAAAGTAACGGTTTTCTGTTCGATTTCAAATGAATAATTTTATTTTATGCAAATTCTTATTTGAACTAAAATACTATTATCATAAACGTAGCAATGTACATACAATGATAATACTTATATGGTTGAAATTGAATTAATAAATATTGATAAATTGGTTACAGTAACAAAATGACTGAAGATATAACAAACCGAAAAAATCCAACATATTTTTTCGGTTCAGTTCCAATTTCAGGGTGGCGACAGGAACTGTGAAAAAAAGTTCCCTGACTTTTCCCTGATTTACGTTACCAATGATAATGGTTTTCTTTCTTTGCTCTACTTGAAATCCATTGTATATTTGTATAAAATGCAGTATTTTAAACGTTTTAAGTTGTGTGAAGTTGTTAACTAAAGATATATTTTAAAAAGATGCTACTTTTTTTAATAAAATGGTTTAAAAAAACATATCAAGTCAATTTTTTTGGAAAAAAACCCCTTACAAAACAGTAGATTAAATTTTTCTACACGGAAAGATTATTGAAAATTAAAAAAAAAAAAATACTTTACTTCAAGAAACCACTTAGCATAAGAATTTTAAGAAACTATTAAAATCACTCTTAAAAACATATGTGTATTTACAATAGAACTAAAAAGTAATTGAAATTATTTTGAACTAAATTTTCAAACAGTATAATAATTTTTGCAAGAATAACAAAAAATAGTGAAAGAATAGAAGTAATATAGTTATTCTTATGTAACTAATTGACATATTTATGCAAAACGGATGAAACCATTTGACATCCATTCATAGGTAGAGTTTTCTCTAATCAAGAACACAGGTTTTAATGAATGAATACAGCATTTTAACAATAAAAATAATAAAGATATTTACTTAAGTACACAAGTTAACTCTATTTCAAATGATTTCAGTATGTAACGAAAAAAAAGCTTAGATTGCTTTTGTAACAAACAACTTTGAAATGCAAGAAAAAAAAAAGAAACAGAAAAAAAATGAAATTAGTTAATTTCAAAATATATAAAAGAAGAATATAACTTGGTTATAAAATAAAAGAATCATTTAAGCCTGAAGACAAGAAAACCTTTATAATCTGCGGCGACAACAAATTGTATAATGGCAAAAAAAAGTTTTTTCGGTTGAAAGTTAAATTTTAGCAATTAAATTAAAAACGCGAAGAAGTAATAACTTTTAAGCTTTTATCAGTATTAATTCAAAAACCAACGATTTCTTCTTGAAATCGTGTTTACAGTACGCTAATTACTTCGAGACAATGGAATAAAGGCAAAGGATCTAAGGCATTAATGAAGGCTTCCTCTTTACCTGTATGGTTGTTTGTTTTACGTAGCATTGAAAGCGTGAAAGGAAATTTCAAGCTAGGTAAAATAAACAACCTAACAGACACAGAAGCAGTTTTAGGAAGTTCATCTTGTGGTTAATAAGTAAGGTTCAATACTTCGACGCTGATGAAAAAAGATGCACAAATGTGCGACAGTGTATAATTGCACCTCATTAATTTTATTTATTTATTTTTTTGGCACAGATAATTGGAGGAAAATGCGTAGGGAATTAAAGTACTTAATTTTGTAAAGCAAAAAAAATTTTTTTCTTCATAAAATCAATTTTCCCTGATTTTTTGTTATTTTTTCGAAATTCCCTGATATTTCCCTGACTTTTCCCTGATTAATAAAGTTCCCTGATCTCCCTGATCTGTCGCCACCCTGAATTTATGTTCTCTGACCAAAATAGTGGTTTTTCTGGCTTTCGTTGCAGTTCCAGTTTGAAGACCTGCCTTTGACTGACATTAAAAAATAATGAATTTTTTTTGCAGAGATATCCTGGCTACTTCTCAGGTAGATATGGACTGACTGGAAGGCCAGAATACTTGGAAACTGTACATCAAGAATCAGGAAATTACTATGGAGGACAACGAGATGGGAGGTTCGTCAGCCGAGATGGACGGGACAACTTGAGAGGATATGACTATTCTGAACGCCCAAGCAGAGGTTTTTCCGCAAGACCCTTCAACCAACAATATAATCCTCAGGGGTCATCTCGTTATTATGGGGCTGATGGTTACAGATATCCTCAACAGCAAATTTCTTTCAACTCCCCTTTGGCGAACACCAGAAGCTACAATCCCCGTTTTGATGCTAGCGGAATTAGACAAAATGAATTCAGTCATTATTAAAAAGCAAATTTATTGTTTCGATAATTTGAGATCATGCTCGGTACTGGTCAGGCATATAAGCGTAGTTTTGGTTTCGGTGTAATTTAATGGATTTCTAATGAATATTAAAGAGTTTTGCACATGATAATTTGCTTTTTTCTTTTTCTATGAGTTATTATTGAGTATTTTTGCAGCTAAGTATTTTCTGTGCAATATCTTCTGTTCCAGCAAGAAATGAAAGTTTAAAAATGCGGTGAAAAACAATGAAAATGTAAAGTAAGAAATAACAACGTCAAAAAATCAAATTGCAGATTACAGGAGACACGTGTTTCGGCGTTACAAGGAACGCCTTTTTCAATGCAAAAAGTAATGAACTTATGGATGAAAAGACATACGACAACAGAACGCCGAAACACGTGTCTGCAGTAATCTGCATTTTGTGCTTTTTTTGACGTTGTTATTTCTTACTTTACTTTTCAGCACAAAGGTCATCAAAATAAATATTATTTATCAACATTTTTCAAAGGTATCCAATAAAAACGTTATATTTAATTATATTTAAAACGCTTCATCACAAAAGAAGAATTTGAGAGAAATCTTTTTGTGGCTTAAAAATTAAACAATCCAAAGAACCTAAGTTTAAAAAGTTTGACAGTTTTAATGAAAAACTGAACACGGTCAATAGAACACACTCACCACACAGGAATGAAAACAACCTAGGAACCCAAACCCTGAAGAGATACTGGAGTGTTTATTCATTATTCATGTTTTGCAACTGAAGAAGAAATTAAAAAAAGGGATTTTTTTTTTGAAAAAGAAATGTTCTGAATAGAGCTATTACGAATTTTTTTTTTTTGTTTTGTTTATAAGACCTTATATTTTGCCATTATTTAATGCAATTAACTACATCTTTAATAATGGTCACTTTGGTTTTGGTTGCCAACAAATTTATAGCAAATCATTAAAAACTTTATTTTGCCAGAAATTCAAGATAAGTCACTTGAAAACTCAAAATTCGACGATTCTTCTACAAAAATAACCAGGAACTCTGAGGTAGCATCGGGAAAGTTTCACCCCCTGATTACAAACAAAACACTATCAATCAAAAGAAAGAAATGCAACCCGTTTACCAGTTTCTAATCATACAGTAAAAGTATGACTCATCACAGTCAGTATTTAAACAAGGCTACATGAACTAAAACATTGAATTATTATATGAGTGCTATGCAGCGAACAGCCTCCCAAGTAGCTGATGTGTAAAGAACACATACATGTGCACATCACTTGGTCATAATTTTTTCAGTCTTTAGAGTTACTAAAGTCACATATTAGAACAACAGAATTTTTAGAAAAATTAGACTTTTCATAATGCACGCAAAGGGACAAAATAACTTTTCTCGGTCAGAAAGGACAATTCAAGTATTCCTGTAGTTTTCAAAAATTCCAAGAAAATGACACCACAAACAAAGAAAAGTGCAGCTTAAGTCATGAAGAGAATTTCTTATCATTATCTAGCTTTCAATCATAACTTTGAGTGTTGAAACATACATATTTTTCCAATTGGGAAGGTTTGGTTTGAAATGACAAGAACAGCCCTTTTTTCTTTTGTCGCATACTTGGAATTTTGGAAAACTACAGGAATACTTAAACTGTCCTTTCTGACCCAGAAAAGTTATTTTGCCGTTTTGAATGCATTATGAAAAGTGCCTGGTACTTTTTTAAAAATTCTGTTATTTTATTCTTTTTAGTGCAAATGCATTTCTGAAATAGAATAGTGTTACCATCACGAAACTCCACCTTATTTTTTCATATAAATACTCCGTACTAAAAGGAAAAAAATATAGTATATAAGTGTCTAAAACTTTAAGCAGTTGACACTGAAAATTAATCCTTGTTAAACTCTAGGAATTATTTGTTTGCTACTTTAATTAAAACCATTTAAATACTAAAGGTTCCCCAAATCACTAATGTTTCAAAACATACAAGTTACTTGTGATAAAGATCCTAATATATCTCTTAGTCCCATTATCGACTATTAGTATAGATGAGAGCAATGATGGGGAATACATTTCCTTCTTGCTCCAGAGAAGTCATCATTCAATTTTCATTATGATTAGTATTAATATTACTGTTGTAAGGCAACGAATATTTGAAACAATGGTTTTTATTATTTAAGCATTTAATGTGGAAATTACATGAAATTTGCTGTGTTCCATCCTAATTGAAATAAAAATTTTATTTTAGAATTTTAATTTTTCAGCGTCAAGTTGTATCTTAATATTAAGCAAATCATTTAGTGAAATCCCGAAGTTTCTAAGTAGTCTAGATGCTGAGATATAAGCAAAAGCAGGTCTCAGATTTTTCCGTGACAATCAGGCCAAATATAATTAAAGTGCTTAAAAACAAATGGCACTGAAATGGAACTAAGCAACGAAAACAAAGCACTGGTGCACATAAAACAGATGGAATTCAGATTTTCTTTTTCTGTTGTAATTTTGGAAACTTTAGGTCCTTTGTGCAGCAAAACGTATTATATAAATTTCTGTTGTTACAGTACCTACGCACTCATGGGCAATTGGAATCCTATGAAAAAATATCTGAAAGTTTAAAGAGAAAATGGGGGGGGGCAGGATTTTAGATAATGGAAGATTAAAGCATAAAGAAAAATAGCAAATTTCTTGTACCCTGAAGATGAAAATTGCGAAAATGTGGTCAAATACCGGAACACATTCTCAATAACCCCTGCTTTCTATATGTTCGGTAACTTTTTCTGAATACCAGTAAAAAACGCATTGTAAAATTTTAGTGGGAAAAATAGTTTTGGGAATTTTTACCAACTTTCTAAAATTCCCATCCTTAGCTAGAACAGAAGTTTAAATAAGAATTTGAACTTTTTGCACAGGGATAACTTGGATCTAGAGACATCTTTTCCACTAGGCTTTTCCAAAAACCGGCGTGCATTCCACACAGTTAAACCAGTTTAGAATTTTTCTCTAAACTAATGCATTGATGCTGCTCCAATGTACAGACACTGGTCCAGGATTGCTGCTATTTTAATCTCTAATTTTTTCACACTAATGTTAAATTAGCAGTGCATCAATCCAATCTGGCTTAACAATGAAGGTACGAAGAGTTAGATTTTCACTGCGCCCAAAACATGTAAGAAATGCACACATGTTTTTAGTTATTGACAAAAGATAGATTGACGAACTAGTGAATTTATCATAGTCATGTGCCAGAAAAAAAGCAAATTTTAAAGAGCAAAATAGCAACAAAAACAGCAGACATGTATTTAGGTGTTACAAGCAGTGGAGTTCCTAACACAAGTATGACACGGGTCGGCAACTCATAGTGTCGCTAACTACCCCCCCCCCCCTCCGCCGTAAAAAAAAAAAAACTTTGAATGTTTTATGAAAATATGAAATTTATACAATTTTGAGAAACAACTCATTCCTATATTTTTGTGGCGTAACAAAAGTTTGGAAGACAAATATAGACGGCAAATCTATTTTAAACAAAATTTGTTCTACACGCTATATGTAACCCCCCCCCCCCCTGCAATATTGAACACTCTATTTTTGTTACATTTCTTAGATTAAATATAATTTAACAGGGTTGCCACTCAATTTTGGAAAAAAAATTCCCTGTGTTTTCCCTGTATGAAAATGACACATTAGAAACGAGTGAACACTGATGTTTGAAAAAGAAAATTAATATCTTGAGTATTTCAAAACAGGAAATAAAATCGAAACAATAAATATTTTAATAAATAAATAAGGGGGAATAAATAAGAATTTGTAATAAATGAAATAATAGCATTTTGATTGAATATATTTAACTTTTAATGGAAGGTAAAAAAAAAAAAAGCCTTCTCTTAACCATTCATTACTTGAACCTAAAAGTGTAAAAGCTAAGCAGAACAATGAATATTGACGACTAATTTCAGACACTTTAAATGAAATTATCATGAAATTCAAGATACATGTTAAATAAAACAATAAAAAGATTGTTTTTATGATCAACATTTCAATATTTACTTTAAAAAAAAGAAGCAAAATTGCTATTTTTTATTTTACTTTATTTCTGAACTTCATTAATATTATCAATATTATTATTACTATTTACTTATTTATGTTTTAGTAGTTTATATATTTGGACATTGATTTTTGCAACTTTAAATTAAAAAAAAAAAAAAAAATTCCCTGTATTTTCCAGGTTATTGAGGAAAATTTCCAACATCCCTGGATTTTCCCTGTTTTTTGGTTGATTTTTGAATTTCCTGTGTTTTCCCTGTTTCTTCAGGTTTCCCTGTCGCGTGGCAACCCTGTTTAAGATATATTGAAGGAAATTTTCAGAATTAAAATATTTATCTTTTTTAATAAACTATGAAATACTCTCTGAGTGTTACCCATTCATGGTTCCTACCCAAAAGTTGAAATGAAAATAAAGATCCTTAAAGAAAAATAAAGCACTCTTTTTTTTTCTTCACTTCTACAACATTGTACGATGCTTCAAAATGTTGAAATAAAATGAAAAAAAAATTCTTTAACACTTGAAAACTATAATAAAATGCCAAAAACTTACTTAAATATTAGTATTATAATACTTTGGAAAAAAAGAAGGAAAAAGGTGTAGAGGACACACATTACTTTACAGGATGAAAGAAACAAGTCACATTTTTTTGTTTCTAGTTTACTTTGCTTTACTTTTCACAATATAATAAATATAGTTTTGCATAGTTAAAAAGGGTAATTAACAGGTATGGTGAACCATTGGCGTCCATATGGGGGGGGGGGGGCGCAAGTGGGGGCTCAAGCCTCCCCTCTTAGAAATTAGAACTTCCTTGCTTTTAGTACTTTTTTAATTGCAAAATGTAAAAACATTTCTTCTCCAGCCATTAAGGAATAAGTTGTTAAAAATGTCAAATTTTAATAACACTAATCCAGCGGTTGGCAACCTGAATTTTCTGAAGATCTACTTTTAAAGTTTATTGGGAATACAAGATCGACTTGTGTGTGCGGTGGGGGGGGGGGGGCGTGGCCATATAGGCCATAAGACGTTTTGCATACATGTTTAAGTTGAGACTGCTGGCTTCAAATTGTAGGTCAACTATAAAAGAAAAAAGTATGTACTTTGATAAGTCGTCGCTTTATATTGCAAAAATAATATTATGTTAACCATCATCAGAATATTTTCAGACACAAGTATAGTGTTGTTTTAAAAATGATAAAATTGGGACTGGAAAAGTTCCAATGTCTGTAAAAAGTTTAGAAGTTTTTCAAATAACATTCAATTTAGAATTTCAGATGCTAAACCAAACTTAGTTCCTTGAATTAAGGTTTAGTAATTCTACTCAGACAAAAGCTCAAAATATTGCCAGGATCGACTTAAAACGGGCTCGAGATCGACCGGTCAATCGCGATCGATGGGTTGCCTACCACTGCTCTAATCTGTACTGACAGTTTCCAAAGGGGAAAATATCTTGCTAAACCATAGGAAAAATATTTGACCCCCCCCCCTGAAAATTTTGCATATGGTCGCCTTTGTGGTTAACATGTGCTTATTATTTTTCTCCAGCATTACATTTTAGCAGAAATCAGTGCTATTAACAACTTCTAAAATACGTATTGATTCTAAAAATTACATGTATTCAAATATTTACTGGAAATCCCATAGAAACAGTAGGATTCAGAAGAAAAAAAGGGTAAAAAGGCAAAGAAGTCACTCTCAATTTCCACTTGATTAGAGCTAAAAAAAAAACCCCTCAAAACTTATAATATACCCTTAGCATATTTGATTGAATCCTTTGTATCATGGGTGCAAAAAAAAAAAAAAAAAAAAAACAGAGAGAATAAAAAAAACAGATGTAAGGCCAACATTGCAATTACAGTTGTATTTGTAAAAGAAAAAGTAAGAACTTACTTGTAGACTTACAGTGGCTCTCAAAAGTGTTCGTACACTTTGAAATGTTGTAGTAAAACCAAAATAACGCAAAACTGAATTCGAATATGAAGTTCAATTTTTTTCACACCATTCCTATGCCATTCTGAATAAAACCCAGTAGTTTTTTTCAAAATATTGCCAGATTTTATTTTTGAAATTTGTCAAAAAAACGAAGAGACAGAGAAAAGATACGCCGCAAAAGTCATCGTACACTGAACTATTTTCGAATAAATTCATAATTAAAATTATCATATGTGGTTTTTTTTATTATTTTTGCATTGTAATGATACTATAAAGTCACTTGCCTTTATTTTTTGTGTATTTATTCCCGAATATTCTGCTTATTATTTTAAAATGGCAGGTATGCGTAGAAAACAACAAACACAATTCGAAATTTGATTTTTTCCCTCACAGTAGTCGTAAATTGGTTTGAAATGTCTTTAAATTGGTTAATTTATAAACTCTATAGTGAAGTGCTTGATAAAATGCTTTTAAAACAAGAATCGGATCGAAAACAAGGTAAGAAAAGGTCAATTGGCAAAGTTAACAAAGCCTGATCGCAGGTTTACAGTTAAAAAAAACATGAAAAATACACATTTCAGAACTGAAAAATTTTCTGTAGAATTGAATGAAACATTTTACCATTAATTTTTACCTAAAATTGTTCGCCAAGGTTTCTGATTAGCTGGATTAAATGGGACTTCTTCCCGCAGAAATTTTCTTGTTCGTGCGAAAAACAGTAAGCTTACTTTTTCTGTCGTAAAATCAATGATAAATAAACTCAAAACGGTTTGGAACAACGTCTTACTAATAGATGAAAATTAATTCAACACTTTGGGTTAAATTGTTGTATAATTGTAAATGGAAGAAAAAAATGAGAAATTTAATCTTATGAACTTAGTTGGATCAGTTAATCAGGACGATGAAGGTGTTCTTGTGTGAGAGTGCATCTCAGCGTCAGGACTTCAAAGTTTGGAATTTTTTATTGAAATAATGGATTATGCTGTTCATTTAAATATTTTAAAAAACAATTTTAAACTAGTAGCCCAAAATTTGGTAATCGGAAACAACTTTATTTTTTTTTATCAAGATAACGATAAGAAGCACACGTTCGCGTTTGGTGCCTCAAAATTTGTCCTTAAGCTTAGAAATATCTCCACAATCACGAGATTTAAACTTAACGGAACATATTTGGAGATATCTGGTGGCTAAATTATGATACACCATTGAAACGAAAAGCGAACTAGAAACAGTAAGACTCGTAGTGCGGCTGAACACTTACTCAGATATTGCACAAAAAAAGAAAGAAAAAACAATGAAATCTATTCCCAGACGTTTAAAAGCTGTTGTTGTTACTGCATGATATTCTACTAAATAATAACTTTGTAAAAAGTTAGATTATTTACTAATTTATTGACATTTTTTCAAAGTGTACGAAGATTTTTGTGAGATAAAATTTCCGGCACTTTTTGGTTTTTGATTTTTAAAAAATAAAGTTTAAATGTTTTATTAAAAATTTTCACGTAGTTTTGTTAAAAACAGATCATAGATCTTATAATAAAATACCTATTCCGAAACATTAATTCTAACCAATGGATAAGGACCTATTTCATTGAAAGTCGTAGGTGTACAAACACTTTTGGGAACCACTGTATATTGCGTGTATTAACTTAACAAAATACAACAGTAAATTATCACATGAAAGAATCTGGTGCAGTCAAATCTCTATTTTTCGGACCATTTACAGTTTTTTAAACTTTATCTATGTTCATCTCTACGCCCTATCACTAAATAAGTAAATAAATAAATAAGGATTTTATTTTATCATATGAAGAAATAACGCTGCCGCTCCTATGGCCTTAGTACAAAAAAAAATATATTACTTACAATTTTGATATGGGAATAACAGATTTTTTTAAAAAAATACTAAGCACTTTTCATAATGCACTAAAAAGAACAAAATAACTTTTCTGGGTCACAATTTAAGAATTCCTGTAGTTTTTGAAAATTCCAAGAAAATGACACCACAAAAGAAGAAAAGTGCGGCTCAAGTCATGAAGAGAATTTATGTTATCATTATCTAGCTTTCAATCATAACTTTGAGTGTTGAAACATGCATATATTTCTTATTGGGAAAGTTTGGTTTGCAATCACTAGAACTGCATTTTTCTTCCTTTGTGGTGTCATTTTCATGGAATTTAATAGGGAAACTACATGAAATTTGCTGTTTTCCATCCTAACCGAAATAATAATTTTATTTTAGAACTTTAATTTTTCAGCGTTAAGTTGTACCTTAAGATTAAGCAAATCATTTAGTTAAATCCTGAAGGCTCTAAGTGGTCTAGTTGCAGAGATATAAGCAAAACCAGGCCTCAGATTTCTCTGTGACAATCAGGCCAAGTATAATAAAAGTGCTTAAAAAGTGCTGCCCCTCCAATCATGCCACCCTGGGCTATAGCCCAATGAGCCTATACTTAAATATGTCACTGATTCCTTGGTAATTTTAATCTGGTTTCAATTTGGCCATATTTAGGGAGTTTACCATTGAATCACATTAAAACTGCCAATATTGCGAAAATTTATCTGTATAAAACGTTTTCGTTGCTTTGGTTTGCAACAAACTTGGGGCGAAAATATTTAAAGTGTTTCTTTGCTCACTCTGTGGCACTATTATCTTTAAATTGGAGTAACAGGAAGTCATGTGATGCACACATCAGCTCGTTTTTAATCGCGTTTTACTCAAAACTTGAAAACTCACATCCCTTTGCTTCTCACTGCCTCATATGAGCTTTTGAATGGAATGCATGACTTTGCATTCATTTACTCACATCTTCTTGCACTGAAAAAACAGGCTCATTGTCTTTAATTTTTCACTAACTTGGGCTTTTACCACTGCTTTATAATATAAACAATTTCTTTCTATAGCCGGAATCTGTTGATTCGTATTTGGCACGATGAACAATTTTTTTCCTTTTGTATATATCTTATATCTTTAAACAAGCAATTCTTGTGGGTATATATATATATTTCTTATCTCGGAAACGGCTCTAACGATTTGGATGAAATTTTGGATTTAATTGTAGTTTTGCATTCTAAGTTCATCTACATCAGTGTTTTTTCTGTAAAAACGCGATTTTTTTAAAACAAAAAACAGTTTTTTAATATAAAGTCAAATTGAGTTAAGCCTTGAAGTAAACTGTGAGTTGACGCATCAGGCAGACCATTTGCAACCATAACAATAAAAATTTGTCTCTTCTCGCTTTAAAATATTATACTTGCTTAGGGTTACCATGCTTGACTGATATTGGCCACTTGGGCTAATTTCAAACACACTTGGCTAAAAACAAATTCAAAAGCATTATGTATGTCGATGTAAGGCTTTTTTTCTTTTTTAAGTGAAACTATTGCTTGACCATCCTATTTTATTTTATTTTATTTTTCAAATAGTTTAACATGTTTTTTAAATCACGCATCTAAATTTTATTTTGAAAAAGTGTATGTCTTGAGATTGTTTGTGTTTTGTTAAGACAGTTGTTATCATTTGTTGGAATGGTTTGTGGATCATCAGTTTTGATGGATATGATGCTGTATGTAGCATTTTCTGGCGTAAAAACTAAAAGTACTTATTCAAAAAAAAAAAAAAAAAAATCTCGATTGGGATAAAATCGTGAAAAGCATCATAGTATGAAAGGAAGTATTCGGTTAGAAACCGATTTCACCATAGCAAAACTAAGGTCAAAATATTTTAATTACTGACGAGAAAATTGTATAGTGGAAAAAAATGTAACAGATAGTTTAAAGCAAAATGTTAATTTAATTACATTCAGAATCTTCTTTGTTTGGTACTTTAGTGTTATAAGAAGATCGAGTACATAATATTTCGTTAACGTGAAGCTTTTCAAGTATATTTGGAAAAGTATTGAACCTTAAAAAACCACAATTTGACAAAAAATAATTCTTTTAAAGCCGAGCGAGGCTCGGTCGTCCAGGTACTTTTGTAAAATTTAAACAAGCAAGTTTAAGTTAAAAAAAAAAAGATTCATCGCTACATTGCGATGTAAGGTTGGCAATGCGTCACAATGTAAAAATTCCTACATCATCCAGCCCTATTTTCCACAGTACCAAAAATAGGATACACAAAATGTCAAAAAATTTTCTCCATCATTCAGATTGTACTAAATTCATTAATTCACTATTGAAAAGTTTCAAAGAGCAAACAACGGTCCAATCATTTTCAACAGTAAAAAATAAGGTAACATCATATTCAATGCATTTGGTTTATTTTGAATGAAATACAGTTTGAACACTTAAAAGATATAGCATTAAAAACCCAGCTAAAATTTAAAAAAATCATAACAATTTATTTTGAAGTTTACTGGAAAACTAATCGTGTTTGTCCTTTGTGCCCAGGTATTTTTTCATATTGCAATCGTTTACCTTCAAAAGGAGTCAAGCGAACATGAGTTTGGCCTACCCAATCAGAATCTGAAAAATATAAAACGTTACAATCCAAATTCAAAATAATAGAATATCAGAAATGTTTGAACAAAACTTGTCCCTGAGTTGGAAAAAATGAACACATGCAAATTAAAAAGAGTAAAACACATTATTCATGAATGGGCAAATAAATTTAAACAACTTTTCAGATATTATTTGAACAATTTATGGAAAATTATACTAATTTTTTGCATGGGTCAAAAAATTAGAATAATCTATTCATTCAACATGAATTTTAAAAATTAGCAAAAATATTTGCATACCTGTTAACCGATAGTTTGTCACAAGTATGGAGTTTGGCGCCCGAATAATTGTACACTCTTTTAAATGCTTTTTACTGCTCAAAATGGGTCGTCAAAATAGGTGATAAATAGGAGAAAATACAAAGTTACGTATTGTATAATTGCTTAAAGTAAGAAAAAAACTATCCAACTCAATTCAAATGAACGTTTTACAATGTACGGTATGTAAGATTTTAAAGGAATATTGAAGGATTGGCCAACTAAAAAGCAACCAAAGTAAACGAGGTAGAAAAATTGCAACGATTGTCAGTGATGAACCCAAATTAAAGTAAATCATTCAAAATAATCGTTGAAAAATGCTTCTTACGTCCGTAAGTGTTGGGAAGAATCTATAGTTATCGTGTCCAAGTCAACTACGATTGGACGGATGCATAAATTAGTTTCAATTGCGGATCTACGAAGTAAAACAAATGATAAACATGAAGCAGAAAATGAAGCAGATAAACTGAATATACCTGCCTTGCCTGCAATATTCGAGTTGAACCGAACTATTGTTTTGGTCACTCGTCTGGTCAGTGCTAATTCTATGTTAGCTACCAGTTTGCTTGGCACTCTTGGCTTCCTTAGATGGTTTTCCACCTCCAGCTCAATTAGTCCTATGCCGGGCTGATGAATGCTAATAAGCTCGAAACTGCAGTCCTCGGCTGGAATTGACTGAGCTGGCGGTGTATTTCATGTACATTCTTTTTGGCTTGTGAGTACATGAGGGCTGCTGGAATTGGGCAGTTGTATGTATCTTAAAATAAAACAATGCGTAACTTCGCTGTTCATCAATAATACTGCATGAATCTTCATCTGAGGCACAGCGGTTACAAATTTGTGACACATTTTGTCATTCAGCAAGGTTTGACTTGTGTCATGTATCTAAATCTCATAGATTTTAAACAGAAAGAAAAATTTCGGTATTTAACTGGTCAAGCAACCCTACTAATTACAATACGATCAAGAATTTGAGGTATACCGTAAAATCTAAAGACAGCAGTTCAAGACCTGGTGCCCGCCAACAAAATGGAGCTCGTTGCTGCATTTAAGAAGATATGGAAACAGTGTCAGAAGCCATTAATGTTAACAGGTGATAGAATCAGTGTGTGAAAGGATTCAAGCATGGAATCCTACAAAAGATAACGCATTCTAGTATTGGTATTGTTTTTTTTAAGTGTTTTTTCCTCCTTTGATTTGAATATTCTAATTTTTGACTCAATGTAAATTGTCAACACTATAAACTTTTAGGTTATTCAGTCTAAGATTATTTTTAATTGAGTACATTTGAAATGAAATGCACACTTTAAGGTCTACGAAAGGTTGCACGTTCACTTAACTTCCTAATTTGCACTTATGTTTGGTTAGAATGAACTGTTTTCAAAAGGAGAAAAATATTCTATTATTTTGAATTAGGGTTGTATACACAATTTTAGTACATGTTGCAAACATTATGAAAAGTATACAATATACCAACAGCCCGGTTATGATATTCAGAGACTGTAGTTTGGTCCTTGTTATAGACTCATCAGTCTAAAATAGTCAATAGCCAAGCTGGAGGCAAATGTCTTCTCATTGCAACTGTTTGAAGGTAATCTCAGCTACAACGAGAGGGCATCTGCCTCAAGCTTGGTTATTGACTATTCTAGACTGATGAGTCCATAACAGGGACAAAACTGCAGTTGCTGGATGTCGTAATTGGGTTGTCAGGCTTTCAGTATATTGTTTGCAGTTCTGCCTCAGCCCTGGCTTAAGGTACTGAACTTTATTTACTGCTTACTATGAAATGTACTGATTTGAGTTAATTTATTTTACATATTAATTTCGGAAACATACTCAACTCAATGGATATCTGATGAACTTATTTCACTTAGTCTAGTTGACCAATGTGTGGAATAATTGACAAAGATTGGATGTTATCCAGCAGAACATCCAGTTTCCAATTTTATAGTAAGAATTAAAATATATCTTTACTAATAATAAAGCTGAAAGTCTCTCTGTCTGGATCTCTATGACGCGCACAGCACCTAGACCGCTTGGCCAATATTCATGAAATTTGCCACAAAGTTAGTTTGTAGCATGGGGGTGTGCACCTCGAAGCGATTTTCGAAAAATCGATGCTGTTCTTTTTCTATTCCAATTTTAAGAACATTTTCCAAAGCAAAATTATCATAAGAAGGACGAGTAAATTACCAAGTTATCACAATGTGGAACTGTAACAAGAGCAAGCCAATTGGCGAGAAATTCACCATGCATTATTTGTAAATATACAGGCGAATCAAAAGACCTTTTAATTTTCTATTAAGAGCAAAGCCGTGCGGTTACCACTAGTTTATAATAAAAGGGTGGTAAAAAAGCAATGGTTAGTAAATTCCACAACACAGGGTTCGTACTCAATTTCAGAAATAATATGAAGGAGTTCTGGAGGAGAGAGTTTTGAAGGAGGAGATTTTGAAGGAGTACTAATGGGCTATCCTTAAATGATGTCGCACTTTTTTTTCAACATATTTGACTCCCTTCCCCTTTGTCACAAAGTGTCACACTTCACCTTACTACATGTCATATTATAATAACTGCATGATGTTCCTTTTTGTCACCTTCTCTCTTCTTCTCGTCACAATTTCATGAACTCGACTCCTCCTCAAAGCATGATGGATGTGGATAACCCTTTTTACAATATCACAACAGCAATTTGCTAAACAATTGTTCTTTTTTAACTCAATAACTTAATATAGTTCATCTAATTATGTATTTTCAAATGTTTAAAAAATAATTAGGCAAACTGACTTTTGCTGCCGATTTTTGGTACAGGGAAAAACAATAATCATAAAACTTGAAAAAATAGCCAAGCACCATTTAAGTATAAATACGTGAAATACACCGCCAGCTCAGTCATTCCAGCTGAGGACTGCAGTTTCATGCCTATTAGCACTCATCAGCCCAGCATAGGAGAGTGACTGAGCTGGAGATGGAAAACCTCTTAAGGAAGCCAAGAGTGCGAAACAAACTGGTAGCATATATAGAATTAGCAGACCAGACGAGTGACCGAAGCAATGGTTCGGTTCAACTTGAAGATTGAACGTGAGGCAAGGTATATTCAGTAAATTACCGCCCATTAGCCAGGGCTAAAGCAGAAATACACCACCAGCTCAGTCATTTCCAGCCGAGGACTGCAGTTTCGTGCTTATTAGCACTCATCAGTCCGGCATAGGAAAGTGACTGAGCTGGAGATGGAAAACCTCTTAAGGAAGCCAAGAGTGCCAAACAAACTGGTAGTGTATATAGAATTAGCAGACCAGACGAGTGACCGAAGACTGAATAACTGATTGAATAAATGACTTGAAAAACAAAACAAGACTTGATTTCTATCGGAGCACAAGGAGCTGAGTTTCTCTATCTGTTTTCAATGTTGTGTGGATTTTCACCAGAGCTGGGGAGTTGGAGTTGGACAGATTTTGGGGTAAAGTAGTCGGAGTAGAATATTCTAAAATTTCTGGACAGTCATTTTCCCTACAACTCAGCAGCCCTGATTTTAGCATCTTGGATGGGATTCAAAATATTATAGAATAAGTTCTGTTATCAATAAGGCTCTGATAAAAATGTATACAAACCTGTCAAAAGATTGTGGTCAAGAGAAAATTTCGGCTTCTTTTTAGGTGTTGTTTCTCTGTACTTTTCATCGTCAAATTCTACCACTTTCTTGCTATTACAAAAATAGTCAGCACTTTTGAAAACTATTGGTGAAACTCTTTGCGTTTCTACATCACTCTTGGTTCTAGTCGCAGCGTTTTGTATTATATCTAGCTTGCTAACAGTTTGTGAGCACAGCCCCTTGTTAACTCTTACTGCATTAGACAATTTTTTGTTTTCTTGAGAAAACGTAACACTTGATGGAAAACTCATCCCCATTCCTAATGGTTGGTAATTCCTGCTATTATTATGCATAAATTTTTTTATATCACTTATTTTATTAATAGATTGAGTATTTTTATGAAAATTTGCTTTGGTTCTAAAGAAATTGGAACTGTTTTGTGTTTCTGGAGAACAGCCAAGAAAGTTTTGTTCCATTGGATCATCTTGATGACTGTGATTATTGCGATCAAGCTTCTCAGTATCAACATCACTCTGGGACCATTTTGAAGTTTCAAGCATGGGTCTCACAACTACTGTATTTTTGTTTTCTATTTTAATCCTTTTAGCGAATGGTAAAGAAGATGGAAAATTTCTATTCACTTTTGGTTGTACATAAACCTCATCCATTTCTTCATCATTGGCACTACAGTCAATATTCGTGTTATTATCAAATGAAGGACTATATTTGCAAGCGAAATAATCACGATCAATTTCTTCCAAAGTTTTCTCAAAGTCATTCAAAGAATGCTTGTACAGAGATGTACATGAGAGATCTTCAGCAGAATCTGCATACTCTTCTACAGGTTCAGAAAATTCAACTTCAGGTATTTTCGGATGAAACTCAAAACCGTCTGATTTAACGGAGGAGCAATGGAATTCTTCATCATCTTCATCATCAGACTTTTGAAAAAGCTGATCAAACGTGTCAATATTCATGTTAACAGCATGATGAAATCGCTACAAAAGATAAAAAGAAAGCAAAAATCATCTCCTCTATTTTAATAATAACAGCCGCACAAGTGCAGAATGTGATTAAATACAACAGCTGCCTTACCAACAAAGTTTACTAAAGATATTTGTTACAGAGTCATTATGTTATACCATCAGCAAGTGACAGATTCCCCAAGGCTAGAAAAATCTTTAAAATTTTACATGCCCTGCTGGGCATGTTTGTTTAAAAAACACATGCCCAAATCAAATTTTTACATGCCCAGTTTTTTTTATTGTATAAAAATTAAAATATTTGAATCTGTCGTATAGCATAAATCAGACAAAAAATGAATTTAACAGCAAAATCTGAATCAAGAGTTATGTCAATATAAAACATTTTAAAAAGTTTAAATAAATAGTACATAATAAGTTTCCATTAAAATTATCAATATTTGATTAAAAAATTATAATAATTACATGCCCGGCCGGGCATGCAAGGGGAAAAGATTCATGCCCGATCAGAATTTTTACATGTCCCAGGCATGTCGGGCAGTATAATTTTCGAGCCTTGACATGCGCATGAGTGATAAATTGAAAATATGTTTGTAGTGTTGTGCTCAATTTGCCCAAACCAATGTCAAACGAAGAGCATTCACAGACAGCATTAATATCTGCTGAAAAAACTGCTGGTGAATCATACCGATCACTTTGAGAAGCTTATGGCGAACACACTCCAGTGCAAGATACGTGTAAATGATGGTTTAGTCATCCCAAAAATAGTGTTTTTGATGCATCAGAGAAGGAACTAAAGGCTAAAAAAAATATGAAGATGTGGCATTGCAAACATTGCTCAACAAAGATATTTTGCAAACTTATCAAACAATTAGGCTTTAATCAACTGCTTTGAACTAGAAAATTTTCCAAAATACCAAAACAGGCAGCACAAAAAAATAATTTTCCCCCCTGCTCAATGCTCCCTCACATACAGAAATTTGGTTCAGGACAGTTTCTACGTACTCAAATAAAAAGTTCTACCCATGCGGCTTATTCCCAGACTTGGCTCCTTCCGATTATCCCGTTTGGATCCATGGGTCACTCACATCGGATCCAGAAAGCAATGCAGGGAGTCATGGGGGTCATGACCCTTCCTTAAGCAAACAAATATATACTAAATAAGTGTTTTGGGGGTTTATATTTTGTAAAATTCGCCTCGGACACTATTTTTGCCCGGAAATTGCACTTTGAGGGGGTCCATTTGGATGATGACTCAATCTAAACCAGAAGCTGGATCTGCCCTTGCACTCACTTGCTGAGCAGTGCTTTGCAAGGGTGCCCATATGCAAAATTTTAAGGGGGGGGGGGGGGCTCGAAAATTTTCTCCATGGTTTAGCAGAATATTTTCCTCATGGAAACCAATTTCAGTACAGATTAGAGATATCAAAATTTGACATTTTTAATAACTTATTCATTAATGGCTGTAAAAGAAATTTGTATACAATTTTTCAAAGAAAAAAGCACTAAAAGCAAGGAAGTTCTCATTTCTATGGGGGGTCTTGACCCCCCACTTGCCCCCCTATATGGGAACCCTTGGTGCTTTGGTTCATATGAAGATACGAAAAAAAAGGGCCATGAATAAATTGCAGCCAAAGAGAAAGATTTTTCTTGGCATGGTGATCACAAATTGCATACAAAATGGGGAAAATGCATAAGAAGCCATGGTGCATACTTAAAATAAAGCACTTTTAAACATTCAACATTTTTTTTCGGACAAAAATCCACAATTTATGCTTGTACTACACCTGGGACTTAAAAAATATGATTTAAAATAACAGCTTTGAGAAGCAGGGGTTAAATTAATAAACAAAAATGATCACATGATTTTCCTAAAGAATTATTCAATTCAGAATGAAAGTATAAAACATCTTATCAATAAAAAAAAAAAAATAAATAAAAATTAATATGAATTTTGACATCTGGAATTCAAATTATGTTTTTCGCAATCACGAGTGTGTGTGTGTGTATGTAGGCATGTGTGTTTATGTGTGTGTGCAGGTATGAGTGTGTGGTTAGTTGTGCATATGAGTGTTTGTGGTAGGGGGGAATGTGTATGTGTGTGTAGGCATATATGTTTGCGTCTGTGTGCAGGCATGAGTGTGTGGGTAGTTGTGTGTAGGTGTGTAGGTGTCTGTATGTATGCGTGTGTGTACAGATGTTTGTATGTGTGTGTATGTGTTTGTTTGTACGTGCGTCTATGTATGCGTGCAAGTGTAGGATATTGACGCAACCTGGAGACTTTGCTCGCTAGAGAAGCAGCATCGGTCCGTCGACGGTGGTGCTGCAGTGGGTGTTGGCGGAAAAATAAAATGATAGCACATCAAAACTGTCAAATGAAAGCAATAAGCAATCGTGATTGCTCAAAAAAAAAAAAAAAAACATTAACCATTGTTCCTCCTTTTTTCTTTTTTTTCAAAACTGAAAGCTCTTTCTTTTTTTTTTCAAAACTGAAAGCTCTAAGTAATTTTTTTAACAATTTAAACAGTTACAACAATATGCATCCCCTTCGTGAAAAAAGAAAACTGCATTTAATGAAAAAAGGATAAACTCTTTTTCTCAATTTTTGAGGTGTTATATTCAATTTAAATGTTCATTACAATTATGAAAATTAATGAGCATATCTTGAAAAATAATTATAAAATAAAGAATAGTTTTAAATAATATTTTTACTCAATAAAAACCAGTGAAATTTTCAAGAACAAGAATCAACTTACCGATAAAAACCTTTCAGGAATAGAAGAATATTTGTCTAATAATGTACCAAGCGTCATGCACATTAAGTCATTCAGGCAATGGAAACGTAACAGTATATCAATCCTACATAGTGGAAGAAATGTAAATGAAAGAAGAATATAATGATTTTTAAATATTACAACTGTACAATGTAATTTTGCAATCATATAAGTATACAAAAAATTAAAAATCAAGAACTACTTACACGAAAGGATTCAAAGATGGAAAGGATGCCAAAAATATTTCTTCCTAAAAGATTTTTAAAACAATTTGCAAAATAGGAAATTTAAAGGATTTATACACTTGGCTAAATCAAGTAAAATGAATCTTTTTTTTTTTTCTTTTTACGTGTCATACAGAGAATGAATATAACCAGCAGGTTCTCTAATCTCACACAGAGAATAACCTATCAGATGATTATAATGAAAAATTGGGAGTGGGGGGGGGGTCATACCTTTCTCGACCTTTTTTAACATAAAGCAGAGAAGTTGCTGGCTTTAAAAGCACTGAAATACATACTAAAACATTTAAACATTTCAAGAAATTGTAGTGTTTTTAATTGGGGACAGGGAGCAGATAAAATTTGAATTTCCTAAAAGAAGTTTCCAAACTTTTAAAACATACTTAACAATTTAGTTATCTTTCAATGCACATGTGCTAACACAAAAAACACTATTTTACATGCTCCAAAATCAGATATAAATTAATCCAATCCTAACTATAACCATTTTGTTCCTTATATTTGTAAAAAATTAGTTAATTTTGTTTTAAATCAGGAGCTTGTTTTTGCTAGAGGTGGATCAGATTGTTTAACTATATTTTAAAATGTACTTGGGAGCAGAGCCTCTTGCTTGCTGTGGCTCGCCAATCCCCAAAACTGAGTGGTATCGTTTCACAATTGTAGCTTCCTTCATGCGCAGATCGGCTGGGATATGGTAATGTGGTTGCTGAGAAAGAAAAACATTATATAGATGTCCCACTTGCCAAATCGATTAACTCCATAAAACAAAAATTCGAGAAAAGTTATAAAGAAGATAGTGTTATCCATAGGAGTGAATAGGCCCTTGTGTTACATTTTCTTCCATCGCAGGATCAGAAATGTACTGAACCAAAACTTCAATATAAATTCATATGCTAAGCATTGCTAAAGCACTATTAAAGCAGAAATGAGGATTTTTTTAAAAAGTGGAGTTAATCGATTTTGCAACTGAGGCATCCATATAATGGAGTGTTGGAGAAATTTTTTATCTTTTTATTTTAAGAGTTAATGTAATTTAATGGCTCTTTTCATTTATTTATAGGCGACTATTTTAAATTTTAAGGGAATTTTAAGTAGATTTTGGTGATTTAATTAATTTTGTCAGTGACATTTTTACATTTTAATGAAACATTTGTATAAGTAGGCTGTAGCGCCAAAAGTTTTCAAAACTTGTCAGGACTACACTACAGTAATGTTAATATTTTAAGCTATTCATTAACCCAATCTCTGAAAGAATTGGTACTTGTTAGAAATTAAAGGTTCTTATATCATGCAACTCTTCAAAATCGAAAATCATGCACTTCAGTTGAACTTCAAAAATAGTATTTGGGGGAAATTATCACAACATGGAAGAGTTGGCGCACTTTCAAAGTGTTTTTCCAAACTAATAAACAGAAATGGCTTATTTGATTATCAAACGAAGCCTAAATCAATGCTGCTGAAATTAAAATTCAAATGTTTCATTTTTAAACCAAAAAAAAAAAAAAAAAACCATTAAACAGGACTTAAAGTTCCATTAAAATGAAAAAAAACCCTGTCAAATAACTGAATAAACTTTTTAAAAATAAAATATTATGCCAAATAAATATATTAACTCGATAAAAGGATTAAAATCAAAAATGATCACAAGTTTACCAATGGGAAATTGTTTCGCCAACTTGGCATGTTCCATCTCCTGATAATTCTGCCTAGTATTCTACTACGGTTGTGGATCAACACAATTTTGCTTTTGCTGGTTTGGACTATTTTGAGGTTGGCATAAATATATTTTGAGCCAAGTTAGGTTAATATGGTAAAAAAGGGTTTAAAAACATCTGGGGAGGAAAACCTTAATATAAAGACAATTTTTTTAGCAAATCAAAAAGGGCAACAGTATCTTTTAAGCCTTCTGATTTGTTATTTTTAATGGATCTAATTGCTATTTAATCTGTGAGTGGCTATGTGTGTGCTGTTACTTGATTTTTAAGCTTTATAAGATAAAGAGGAATTCTTGCAACATTAGCTGTATTTATCTCTACTATACTGTCGTGTGCAGGTAAAGGGCAGTAACTGCAAATGATTCATTTTTTTTTTAATTTTTGTCATCTATTTTACATTATCTTTACTGTACAAGCTCACTTATTTGGTTTCCACTGAAAAAAAGACGCGAAAAAGTCGTCTAATTCCAGCATTTCCCTATTGTTAGTAACGAATCCACCACACATTTCTTCAAATATCTCGAAAACTCATTTCTGCAGATGCTGCGGTTTACCTGCACAGGGCAGTATAAGTGAGTAAAGAAAGTTAAATCTATAATTTAATTGAAACATTTACATCAAGGTATAGAAAATAATATTAATTTTAAAGTGTAACAATATAAATTGTCAAAAAATGATAATGAGATGTAATTATATCCACAAATTCTAAAGAAGTGCACATACTTTTGTTGGGTCTCTTGAAAAAATTGAACCATCAATCATAAAATTAGCTCTTCTCAAACGAAAAGTCAGAATGTCTGATATTACTGCAGTTAAAGCCTCATTTGAGTCAACAAACAGGAACTAGAAAACATTAAAATATTAGTAACTAATACTTGTTATGTACAAGAAAGTTTATGAATTCAAAAAAAAAATTCCTGATTTTGAAAAATAATTAATTTTTTTCAATGTAAAATGATGCAAAGCAAATAACAAATGCAGTAAAGCAGGGGTCCCCAACAAACAGCCTGTGAGTTATATCTGGTCTGTGAACACATTTTATCTGGCTTGCGGTAAGCTCACAATTTGAAAAAAAAAAAAAAAAGCTTTTGCTTGGTAACATATTTCCTTTTGAGCATTTGAAAGAAAATTATAGTGCTTGAATAGAAAAAAAAGGGGGGGGGCAAAAGAGGGGCGGGGGGGGGGGACTACCGCTAACACCAGAACTAAAAATTGCTGTATTATTGACCCTATCTCTCCCATCAAAATTTAAAATGGGGTCATCTTGAAAGTTGGAGACCTCTGCAGTTAAGTATGTAAGATATTTTCATTTATTATGAAACTTAATAAGGCTAAATTTACTTAATAAGGCAATGAAGTTTTGCTCTACTTTTTAAAATTATTTTGATTAAGTTTAGATTCATCAATAAAACAAGTCAACAAATATGATATATAAAAATGGAAGGAAATGAAATAACCAAACAACTCTTAGAAATTGTAATAGCCTAGTTGCAATAATAGGTCTATTGGGGGGGGAGGGGGAGATTTATTGTTTAGCACCTTTTTCTGTGTGTGGTGCTAAAAGTTTTAGATGCATGGGTACATTACTTCAAGACGAGTATTTTAATTCTATAAAACCTTTACACAATTTTTAGAAGGCAAATTTGCCAAAGAAAATATTACTATGTATCCAAAAATTAAGCTTAAAATACACAAACAATACATAAGAGAAAAATGAGAGATTGAGCAATTCGCGATGATTGCTTTAGAATTATAATCATTTAATAAATTGTATATTTCATTTTATTTACGAGTAATTAATTTTTCATCACTAGGTAATGAGAAAAAAGTTTTCTGTCATCAATCATATAATACAAATTAAATAAAAAAGCTAATTTATCAGAATTTTTCCCAGATTTAGGACATCAGCATATTTTCTTAGACAGACAAAAATCCATCAAAAGTCGGAAAACTTTCACGCAGGGACAAAAGACTTAGTTAAATAATTTCCTTTCGTTAACCCAAAAGTATATCATAGTCTTTTTTTTATGTCGGGTGCTTTTTTTGCACTGGTAACAAACTTTTTGCTTTGTATTTTCTCCTATGCAATTAATAAAGTATGCACTTTTTTCTTTTAGTGTTTCAATTAACAGTTAGTCCTTCATTTTATTTATTCTTTCTTAAAAGTCAAATTTTTTTCAGAAATTGCAAAATTGCATGGGGTACATGTGTTTTTGAGTAACACTGAATGTAATAGTGAATCAGATTTTTTTTTTTCATTTATTTTCAAAACAGATGAAAATTCATCAGAGTTCTTCAACATAATCAAAGGAAAGTTACACTTTTAGAAAAGTCACAAACCATGGTTTTGAATATGGGACTTTTTTCTTTAAGTTTCATAACTTCTAAATAAAACTGAAAGAAATTTGCTTGAGTTTCAGTTAAAACTGTTAAATCACCATCCCTGAAAAAATAGGTTGGTTATTCAACATAAATATACAGTTGAAATTTTTAATTCATTGTATTGTACATCAAATTTTTAACTAAACAGATACAATTTTTGTGCACAATTCATGATTATTTTGATGTAGCAACAACTTGTTTTACTCACCTAAAATCAGTGATGTAGCTGGGAAAAAATTGTTTGAGTGAACTTATCAAATAAAAAGATGGCTTGGAACCACATTACAGTACAGTTGTATTATTTGTACATTAAAAAACCAAATATTTTGGGTAATGGCATTCCTTCCCTAACTACAACTCTGCTTATAATGACTTTCATACCTTCAAAATAATCTCTATTTTGGGTTTGTGGAAACAAAAAACAAAAAACAAAAAAACAAAAAAAAAAAAAGCTACCAGAATGGGCAGTACATCACGTAACATTTTTGATTTAAAAATAATACAGGTAATACTGGATTTTAATCATACAGTCATGGAAAAGCTTCCATATCGATAATGTAAATCTCAATTCATTTTTCAGATGCAAAGGTAAGCATACTTTTGTGAAAACTCCTTACAGTGTAAAGTTGAACATCAGCAAAGTGTGAATTTTCTATATGGTTAACTGTGGGGAATTCAAAACTTAACTTAAACAATGACTAAAAAGGCAACAATAAATTAAAAAGCAAAATTTTAATGCTACTATCAAAAATGAATAATAATTAACAGAAAATGTAATCCTGAAAATAATTAATGTGATTGTCAAAGCATTTAGACGTACTGAAAATAGTCCTTG
This sequence comes from Uloborus diversus, assembly GCF_026930045.1. Taxonomy (NCBI): domain Eukaryota; kingdom Metazoa; phylum Arthropoda; class Arachnida; order Araneae; family Uloboridae; genus Uloborus; species Uloborus diversus. The sequence goes on from NC_072731.1 coordinate 251,588,013, forward strand.
CATTTGAGTAACTTAAATGTTAGAGTTTTAAAATCCTTTAATTTCAGAAATCAATAGCTATCCTAAACATTTTTAATAATGGGGTGGTTTCCTTCAGTCAAAAGTACTACTTTTAGTCATTGAAATGGATAGAATGAGCAAAAAAAAAAATAATAATAATAAAAACATGGACCCAGAAAATGCTTTCATTTTCAGGGTTTTTTAAAAATTAATTTTTTAAAATGTACAATTTTTCAAACAAGGGGTGGTCTTGATGTCACAAATGATGTTCTTTCTACCACGTTTCCACGTTATGATAATCGACGAGCATTAAAATTGCACTCTATGCTTGCTATCAACCACATTGTTGCCAATGCACGTTAGTAAAGATGCGATTTAAATATTTTGTTCTGTGAATGGCATTTCATCATTTGTGACGTCACATGACAGAAGTGTAAGCAATGAAAGCGCACTGATTTAAGTAATTTTTTATTAAACTTAAATAAATTATTTAAAAAAATGAGTCAGATCCTATGTTTTTAAGCATGCTCTTTCAGAAAAAAAAAAAATACTTTTAAAATTTTGGAAACAACCCCATTAGATAAAACTAATTTCATTAAATTATTCATTAACTAGGTATATTTTTGGTAAGTTCTGTAAGCCTTAAGGCTAAGTATTTTAAAAGGTGTTAGCTGGAATTAGCTCAAATGCAACTGGATAGAAATTTTTGAATGGGCTCAAGAAAAGAGATGAGCATGAAAATGAACAGCAAAAAATAAAATATTAGAATGGTTGAAAATAATGGTCGAGGCAGAGGTATGTCTAAGCAATAGACACATGTAATAGACAAAAATAAGCGAGTGTTACGAAAGAGTATTCAATTGGTTTTAGAAACGCGTACAAAATCGGGACCGTTTAGTAAAAGCATAGGAATAATTTAAGGAGATAAAAGTTGGAAGGTAGGGTATAGACCAAGAGCTGACCCCCCAAAACACGATTTATCTCTTTTATGGCTTGTGGCCGGTTAAAATAATAAAAAAATGCAATTTAAAACTTTGGCTCGAATCCCCCCCACTAATTTTGGGTCACACGGCTGCGTGGGTGGATGAAAGGTCAAAAAAATGAAAAATATCAAAATGATGAGTTAAATGGCTAAAAACTATATAATAGCATTAAATTAATAAGAAAAAACCCGTAGCTAATTTCCCCCCCAGCTATGTTGGGGCGAACGTGGTGCCCCCCAGAGGTAAAGTATCGATTATTAAACTTAAAAAAAATGATCACTTTCGTGGGGGGGAATTTTACAGGGTATTAGTTTCATTATTTTGATTGCCAAAAAAAATTCCCCCCCAGTAACTATGGGTCAATTTGTCAAAAAAAATTTTTTTTGTTAACTTTATTTGGTTCAAGTCGAGTATTATTCGAACTTACGCATGACTGTTTAAGTTCCAAAAAAAACCCCCAAAGTTTGAACGTTTTTTCATTAAAAAAAACTTGTAGCAATCCCCCCCCCCACACCTATGGAGGGGGTTGCTACGCGGTGCGCAGTTTTACAACGTGGTGCCCCCCCCCCAGGGGTGAATTGTCGATTGATTAAATTAAAAATAAATGATCACTTTCGTGGAGGGAATTTTACAGAGTATACATTTAATTGCAAAACAAAATATCTCCTCCAAAGCAATTATAAGTCTACTAGCTGCATTGTCAGGCGTTGCACGGTCTACCTCAAAAACGTACGTGTTTTCGGCGTTCCAAGCATTTTATACAATTATATAAATTTTCTCGCTTTCATTACATTTCTTATTGCTGCTCCACTCTTATTAGTCAAAGCGCAATGTTATATAGCCTATAGCCTTCTCAATAAATGGACTATTCAACACAAAATGAATTTTTCAGTTCGAACCCGTTGTCCCTGTAGACCAAGAGCTGAGCCCCCAAAACACGGTTTATCTGTTTTATGGCGGGTGGCCGGTTAAAATAATAAAAAAATGTGATTAAAAATTTTGGCTCTAATCCCCCCCCCCTCCGCCCACTATTTTCGGGTCACACGCTGCATGGGTGGATGAAAGGTCAAAATAAAAGAAAAATATTAACATAAGTGAAATGGCTAAAAATTATATAATAACATTAAATTAATTAAAAAAAACCACGTAGCAAATCTCCCCTCCAGCTATGTTGGGGCGAATGTGGGAGCCCCCCCCCCCAGAAGTGAATATCGATTGTTAAAATTAAAAAAAAAAAAAAATCACTTTCGTGGGGTTGGGGATGGGGAACTTTACAGGGTATTTGTTTCATTATTTTGATTTCCAAAAAATCTCCCCCCCCCAGTAACTATGGGTAAATTTGTCAAAAAAAAAGTTTTTTTTTTCTCTTTATTTGGTTCGAGTCCAGTACTATTCGAATTTTCCCATGACCTCTTAAATTGTGAAAAACAATTGCAATTATTTATTCGGTAAAAAAAACACGTAGAAAATCCCCCCCCCCCAGCTATGTTAGGGCGAACTTGTTGCCCCCAGGAGTGAATTATCGATTGATTAAATAAAAAAAAAGATTACTTTCGTAGAGAGGAGGGATTTTCTCAGAGTTTACATTTGATTGTAGCAGGAAAAAAAATCCCCCCCCCAAAAAAAATGTTTTTAATTTAAATTAGAAATTTTGAAATATTTTTCAAAATGAAAGGAAGCAATACAGCGTCCGTACATCTGCTTCTACCATTGTGTGCTCAGCATGAAAAGAATGAAGGGGAAAGTATACGCCTGTGATGATTTCTTCTTGCTGTTTTGAGGGCAGTTTCGTCAGTGATCAACTGTAGCCAACACAGTGAAATCGTTATAGCTGTTGATTTTTCTTTTCGGAGCACGCTGTACCGCATCCTTAAACTGAAAACGTGAAAAAAATCCTTTTTTCAAAAATATATTTTGATGTTTTTATATTATGAGTGTTTTAAAGGGTAATTTTAAGTGTAGCCAGCCACCAGATAAAAGATAATTTAGTATATTATCTCCAGAGTATACATTTAATTGTTTTAATTGCAAAAAAAAAAAAAATCTCCCCCTACCCCAGTAATTATGAGTTTATTTCACAAACAAAAGTGATTTTATGTTAAAATTGCAATAACGACGTTTTTACTTGTAAATGTTAATGCGTTAATCCGATGCGTTAAATGAATTTTTAAAATAATAATTTGGAAATTCATATAGATTTATTTACCTTCAGCATATTGGTTGTGATAGTGTCTATCTAGTTTGATAAAAATGTTCTTGCAATCTCGATGATATAAATCTGCTTCTGTTAAGAACTCGGAAAAATCTAAATCACGGAATTTCAGTTTTCAGTGTTTTCGAATCTTTGAAACTTTTATTCCTTCAAATAAAGTTTCTGTCAAAACATTATCTTTTATCTGGTGGCTGGCTACACTTAAAATTACCCTTTAAAACACTCATAATATAAAAACATCAAAATATATTTTTGAAAAAAAGGATTTTTTTTTACGTTTTCAGTTTAAGGATGCGGTACAGCGTGCTCCGAAAAGAAAAACCAACAGCTATAACGACTTCACTGTGTTGGCTACAGTTGATCACTGACGAAACTGCCCTCGAAACAGCAAGAAGAAATCATCACAGGCGTTACTTTCCCCTTCATTCTTTTCATGCTGAGCACACAGTGGTAGAAGCAGATGTACGGACGCTGAATTGCTTCCTTTCATTTTGAAAAATATTTCAAAATTTCTAATTTAAATTAAAAACAATTTTTTTTGGGGGGGGGGATATTTTTTCCTGCTACAATCAAATGTAAACTCTGAGAAAATCCCTCCTCTCTACGAAAGTAATCTTTTTTTTTTATTTAATCAATCGATAATTCACTCCTGGGGGGCAACAAGTTCGCCCTAACATAGCTGGGGGGGGGGGGATTTTCTACGTGTTTTTTTTTACCGAATAAATAATTGAAATTGTTTTTTACAATTTAAGAGGTCATGGGAAAGTTCAAATAGTACTGGACTCGGACCAAATAAAGAGAAACAAAAAACTTTTTTTTTGACAAATTTACCCATACTTACTGGGGGGGGGGGAGATTTTTTGGAAATCAAAATAATGAAACAAATACCCTGTAAAGTTCCCCATCCCCAACCCCACGAAAGTGATTTTTTTTTTTTAATTTTAACAATCGATATTCACTTCTGGGGGGGGGCTCCCATATTCGCCCCAACATAGCTGGAGGGGAGATTTGCTACGTGGTTTTTTTTAATTAATTTAATGTTATTATATAATTTTTAGCCATTTCACTTATGTTAATATTTTTCTTTTATTTTGACCTTTCATCCACCCATGCAGCGTGTGACCCGAAAATAGTGGGCGGAGGGGGGGGGGGGGGATTAGAGCCAAAATTTTTAATCACATTTTTTTATTATTTTAACCGGCCACCCGCCATAAAACAGATAAACCGTGTTTTGGGGGCTCAGCTCTTGGTCTACAGGGACGACGGGTTCGAACTGAAAAATTCATTTTATGTTGAATAGTCCATTTATTGAGAAGGCTATAGGCTATATAACATTGCGCTTTGACTAATAAGAGTGGAGCAGCAATAAGAAATGTAATGAAAGCGAGAAAATTTATATAATTGTATAAAATGCTTGAAACGCCGAATATACGTACATTTTTGAGGTAGACCGTGCAACGCCTGGCAATGCAGCTAGTAGACTTATAATTGCTGGGGAGGAGATATTTTGTTTTGCAATTAAATGTATACTCTGTAAAATTCCCTCCACGAAAGTGATCATTTATTTTTAATTTAATCAATCGACAATTCACCCCTGGGGGGGGGGGCACCACGTTGTAAAACTGCGCACCGCGTAGCAATCCCCTCCATAGGTGTGGGGGGGGGGATTGCTACGAGTTTTTTTTAATGAAAAAACGTTCAAACTTTGGGGTTTTTTTTTTGCAACTTAAACAGTCATGCGTAAGTTCGAACAATACTCGACTTGAACCAAATAAAGAGGAACAAAAAAAAATTTTTTTGACAAATTGACCCATAGTTACTGGGGGGGAATTTTTTTTGGCAATCAAAATAATGAAACTAATACCCTGTAAAATTCCCCCCCACGAAAGTGATCATTTTTTTTTAAGTTTAATAATCGATACTTTACCCCTGGGGGGCACCACGTTCGCCCCAACATAGCTGGGGGGGAAATTAGCTACGGGTTTTTTCTTATTAATTTAATGCTATTATATAGTTTTTAGCCATTTAACTCATCACTTTGATATTTTTCATTTTTTTGACCTTTCATCCACCCACGCAGCCGTGTGACCCAAAATTAGTGGGGGGGATTCGAGCCAAAGTTTTAAATTGCATTTTTTTATTATTTTAACCGGCCACAAGCCATAAAAGAGATAAATCGTGTTTTGGGGGGTCAGCTCTTGGTCTAGTACTGCTATACACATTGCTGTCGGCGATGGGTATTTTGGGTGTCAGTGAATTATAGTCAAAAAACCAAATGCTTGTTAGGAATAGCATTGCTAATTAATGGAGTGCAACACTAAGGCTTGACATTGATTACAACATCAAATGAGGCAGTGAGAAGCAAAGAGATGTAAGTGGCAAAATTAAAAATTTGGAGTCAACCAGGGTGAATAGTAGGGAAACCTTTCCTCTGTCTTGGGGGAAGAGATAAAACTAATAGCTTTTGTAGGTGTTGATGTATAGCAGGATTTAGAAAAAAAAATTCAATGAAAGTTTACAAAGGACCTTCTCTTTAAACGTGTTTTACACAAAACTTGAAAATGTCCACTTGAATCCCTTTGCTTCTCATTGCCTCAAATGGAGTAGTCATTTTTTTTATAATTATTCTTTCGAAAGCTTAAGTCAAAACTCAAAATCATTTGTTTACAAGTGTGTATTAATTTTTGTCTACATACAGTAGGCGCCGCTTAATGTTATCAGAATCACGAAGTCCTGGAATACTTGTATGTTAACACACGTTAAAAAAGTCGGATATTGTAATCAGCGTCTTCATTTATTGTTATCACTTTTTCATAAACTTTCAATTTTTTCCCCCTGTTTTTGTTCCCCAATTAAACGAAATACATTGGCAAACCCTGAAGAGACTAACTTTCTGTGTAGTATTTTGTGGTTTTCAATAGCAGTTTAAAATTTTTCTAGGAATGAAGCTACAGAAAGTTCGCACCCAGTGACCACACACAACCCCTAAGAAAACTTTCTTTTGCACCTAAAAAAATTCAGTCGCTGGACATGTTTCAGGCATTGATGTAGGACCTCTATTGTTGCCATTGCTTTGTAAACTATGAAAGAATTGTGTCGAGATTGAAAACAAAGCAAAGTTAAATTAAAATTTAAACAACAAGCAAAACCATGCTGGAAAGATTGAAAAGCTGAATGTGCTTTGAAACTGGCTTATGAATGTCAGGGAAAGCGGTCATATTTTACTTCACCTATTACTATGTGATTAAAAATTGCAAAATTTAGCTTTAACTTTTCATAATTCAGATATTTCCATTCTGTTAATTTGATAATTTATAATTTAAAGCTGCATTCAGTTTAGTCATTGTGATTTCAATTTGAGGTTGCAAAAATAAATGCTCATTCAGCGGAATAAAATCATTATTTTGTGTCTCCTGGATTTTTTTCGGGTATTGTTATCAGTCGGTTATTGTTATCAAATTGTATTTGTCCCAAAGTGATCACATTAGGTGGCGCCTACTGTATATCATTTCAGAAGTTATTAACTATTCAAACATGTGAACATGAAAAACAAAATTATAAAACATAAGCTAATATAAAAATGCAACAGAATGACAAAAAATGAAATTTCTATTTGCAACATTACAATCAAGAATCATTTCAACATGACAAATTTACTTGTTTACTATTACTTTTTCGTAATTACAGAGCTTATAAGAAAAGTTATTTCAGTTTGAATAAATATTTTGTTGGTGGAGAAATATTTACTTTAAATTTGAAGATGAAGAATCAAAACTCAAACTTATTAAATGCAACAATAAGTTAAGGTTTTACAATAAATGCCCCCCCCCCCCCCTTCTTGATTTAAAGTAAATTTTAGAAAAAAAAATTCCAATTGATACTTACATAATAACCTCTGTTTCATGAACAATGATCCAAATTAATTCATATTTCAATGTTAGAAAAATAATTTTTTCATATGAAACAGACATGTAATCAGTGTCTCCAAGCAATGCCTTTTCAAGTAAGATGGCAGCAGTTTTTTCATCAAAAGCAACATCAGCAAAGTACATTTGAGGCAGAATTCTTTTGTAATTTCTTTCACACAGCAAAACATCCTCCCTAAAATAGTTTTGAATGATATAATTTTAGTTTGTTAACTGTGCATTTTAGGACACTAGGGTAACTTAGGGGAATATTCTTATTCGGGCATAATGTGAAGACCTCTTTTTCAAGGAATTCACAAGCTCAGTGATGGCAAATCTTTTTGAACTCAGTGAATCAAATTTTTGGGAGACCCGATGCCATGTCATATGCTATCCGCAGCTGAATTGAAAGAAGTTACTATTGATTTGATAGTTACTTTTTAATTGGCAATAAAAATCATAATTGTACATAGATGGCAGGTGCACCAAAAAAGTGGGGGGTCAAAAGAAGTGTAGGGGCCAGGGGGAGTGGCCCCTGAAGCTTTTTTTTTTTCTTTGGAAAAATTGGGCTATATTGCTGGTTTTTAATAAATTATTTAAAAAACTGATTAAAAATGTGAGATACAGCATCAAAATCGGGACGGATGGCCACCGTAGACTTTCTCCTTACAATTCAGAGTTCCACTCTTATGAAATAAGATGAGAAATTTTGAATTTTTTGTTTTTACTATTGTGAAATAAATTAATCCACCTAATAAAAAATCATTTTTCAATCGATTATTAACTTTTAATTCTTAAAAGTGAGGGGGCAAGGCCCCTTTACTTTTGGAAGTGAGGGGGCACCCCCTCCCCCGTATGCCCATGATAGTAGTGATAAACAAATGGTATAAAAATTAAAGTCCTATAGACACTGGGTAAATAATAAACAGGTATATATATATATATATATATGAACTAATAATAACAATAATAGATGAAAAATACATTATTCATTGTCTTTTCTTTTTTTTTAATAGCAAAGAAGACTTTTTAAAACTTAAACAAAACTCAGACAGTATAGTAAAATAAGTGAAATTACTTTAAATCTGGAAAAAATTCTAAATATTTTTGGATTTCATTCACTTTGGTTATTCAAAGTTCTGCTGCACTTAAGTCTCTAACTTGAAGTTATATACAGACATAAAGCTGGTTATTGAATAAATTAGTGAAGAAAAATATTCGGTTGCAATCATGCATTTGAAAAAAAAAGAAAAAAAACCCTGATATCTATAGCAATTTCCTATAAATAACTCTATGCTCTTTTAAATATCGGCATACCTGCTATATTTTATGAAAATGCAAGTAAGCATTGAAAAATTTGGGAGACATAAAGTAAGAAAGTTTAACACCTGCTTGAAGCCTGAATTTCACTACATGTTTCCTTCAGTGTCAAAATATATACCTACAGATCCTTATTACTTGCAAAAATAGTGGTCACAAAAAAATCATCTTTCTTTTTTCTTTTTCTTTCTTCTAAAATTTTAAAAACCAACATTGCTAATATGTAATCCATACAAATTAAAACAAAGAATATACATGCATGTATATTCTATGTTTCCTATTCTAACACGTTGGATATCAACCAGATTTGGCAGGGAGGTACTTGGGCACCCGAAAGGAACATAGGGGGGTTTTCAAAAGCCAAAAAAGTACGGAACCATTCGAATTTTAATTTTAGGACCCAAAAATGGCATTAAATGGCTTTTTCTAACCAAAATAATTATCCAATTGGTTCAATTTTAGTCTCATTCGAAAGCCCCTAAAAAATACCCTTTTAGAGGATTTTTTTCCTCTGAAAATGAAACCACTAAGTCCCTAAAATTTCCAACAGGAAAGTTATACCATATTACCCCGCATTATCAGGCATGCCGTAGAAAAGCAAGGTTGACCAGTATCCAGGAAATTTGACTTTTCCGGCATGCCGGATAATTTGAGGTTTATTTTACAACAAAACGAAAGTAAATTTCCCCATTCAGTTCCAACCGGAAAGCAAACCAGTGTAAGGAAAAAAATAAATAAATCTCAAAAGTAACCTTTTTTTAAAAAAAGTGTATTGCATATATAATATGTGCTTGTTATTTATGGTAGTAGGTCATTATTAATGGATTTAATTATATGCCAAATAAAGTAATCAATTCGGAAGCAATCATTGTTACTCCAATTTGTTCATAATTTTTTTAAATAAATTATTTTAGGTTCCATTTAGAGAGGTAAGTTTAATTTTTATTTATTATATGATAAATTCTTAAGCACTGGTATTAGGGGCCATAACTTACTGCTTAAATGTTTGCTTACTTAGTTTTAATTTAATTTTTATAATATTATTCAGTATTAAATGATATTTTTCTTGTTAATATAACAAATGACATTGCTAGCAAATATTTTTACGAAATTAAACTGATTATTGATACTAATAAGATATGTATAGAACTTATATTCATTTTAAAGCTGAACATTTATTTTTTATAGTATTAATTTTTTTTCTAACCTCGATTTCTCCGGCATGCCGAAAAGGACCAGGCAGGTGTCACTGAAAATCTGGTGACCCCCGAAATTTGCGGGGTGATACGGTAAGTAAGGGAAAATCAACTTTGAATTGGAAATTTATCATGAGCATCGAGCTCAGTTTGAGTTAAAGTGAATAAATCATCGTGAAGAAAAATCTGTTGCCATTTTTTTCTTGACTGCGAACAAAAAAAATTCTTGCTTTTGTTTTGAGGCTTCTCCCGTAATCGGGGGATTTAAAATTTTTCCTTTTTTGAAATTTTATAGATTTTTCTTTTTGTTCAAGCCTGAATGTTGAACATGGGTCACTAGACAGAACTTTTATTTTCAATGTAGACGGTGCAAAGCAGGGCGATGCAGCAAGTATAACAAAAACAATAAAGAAAGAATAATTAAATAAATAATTTAGATATTTAAAAAACATAACGAAATATTACCTTGAATCCAAAAATTTCATAATTTCATAATTTGATGCAATAACTTCAGATACAACTAATGGCATTGGCTTTAAATTTTGACTTGAGCTCAGCACAACATCTATATAAAAACACTTCCTTAGATTAGAAACAAGAAAAATTCAGTTGCAAAGCAAAAATAAAATAATGAAATGTTAAAACTATGGTAATGTATTGGACAAAGAAAAGCTTTAAAATGAATTTGCTTCTTAGAAGTTAAAATTACAGCAAACAAAAATTGTAGCCAGGATTTAAAAAAAATTTTATTTTTATTTTTTTTTTTGAAGTTTTATACTCTGTTGTTGATTAATTCAAGTTCAGGGGGCGCCAAGCCTGATCGGCGCCATCGTGCAAATGTCTTTTGAGCGCCCTTATGCTCAGTCGTTCGAGAAAAATGTAGTTAACACCTGGAGGGAGGTTTTGTAGACAAATATAAAATGGAAAAAAAAAAAAACTTTTGGCATTTAGTTTATAAAAACATAATGCGTGAATATTTAATTTCGCAATATGGTGTACGTTTTTACTTCATATCTCGCTTTTACATCATCTGAGTTCAGCAGCTCCTCTGATATGCTAATAATGTGTTTCGGAAGAAGGAAATATTTTAATACCTAAGTTAAAGCCACTTTGCAAATCTATCTAAATCTTTAAGTGATAAATAATTAACAAAACTTTTATGCCTGTCAAAAGATGACAACAAGAGCAGTAGCGCAACTAGAAAATAGTCTTTTTTTTGGGAGGGGGGGGGGGGCAAAAATTGAAAAAAAAATCTCTCTTTTAATAAGAGGGGTCCGGGGTTTCTTCCCGGGAAAATTTTGAAACTTGTAGTTTGAAAAACGCAATTTTAGACCGTCTTTGGTGGTGTTATGGAGGAAAAAGGTGCAAGGGGCTCCACGGAAATTTATAGAAGTTGACCCTTTAAACGTAATTATAGGCCATATTTATTGACGTTAGAATAAGGGATGGAACTCTGAGATTCTAACCGATTGTTTTTTTTTTTATAGACAGAAATCAATTCATTTTCTTTCCTCCAATTTTTACGAAATTGAACTTCCAAAAACGCAACTGTAGGCAACTTTGAAGATTTTTACAAGGAAGGAATTCTGAACTTCCCCCTGGAAAAATTTTCAAAATTAAAGTCCTAAAAACCTAAGCAGTATTCTATGGTATTAAGAGAAGTGGTTCAGAGGCTATTCTAACTTAAAGTTTTCGTAAGTCATGTTTGAAAAACCTAATTTTTGATTACATTAAACGAAGGAGATTCAAAGGGTCTTGCTCGAATATTTTCTTAAATTGAAGTCTTAAACACGTGATTGTAAGACCATATTTGGTAACATTAGGACTGGCAATCATTCGAAATTGAAGCTCTAATAATGCAATTTTAACTGATTTTCGAACGCAGTTTCAAGCAATGTTGTTTTGAATTCGTGAGTTTCGCAAAATTTTGCGAAATTGAAGATCTGGAAACAAAATTTGAGATGGTCCGTAATTCTGAGGAGGGGGGGGGGGGGGAGAGGATTCAGAGAAGTAGCATTTTGAAAACTTTCTTATTTTTAAGCGAACTAGAAAAAAAATAATAACAAGGAAAAAAGAAAAGAAATAGGACGGAGTGGGAGTAGTTGATCACTTAGCTGAAACTATTGAGAATTTTTAACTCCAAGATTTCTTTTTAAAAGTATTTAGTTTTAAAAGAAATTAAAGCTTTACTCCAACATCCTTATTCTTTCCGTATTGAAATCACTTTGCTTTCCAAAAATGCGTCCCCCCCCTTTAATAGTAAATATTTTTGAAGAACATTCAACTAAGCATTCTGTAGGGGAGGGGACACGGGGCTTTGCAACCAGAAGGGTGCCTCTTTCTTTAATTTAATACATAAATAGTTGAAGAAAAATGCTCAACCTTGTGACATTACAGACATAGCGAAATAACATTCATGGCTCCACACATGAAGAAAAATGCTAATGATGCATTTATTAGCATCATGTGCTTTCCGTGTAAAAGACTGCGCTTTTGAATAGCATATTTAGACACAACAAGGAAATATTTTTTCCTTTAGATAGGCAGTAAGGAGGATTGCTTGTTTTAATGAGCAGTATAATTTCACTGCTACTTTTATTCCGAAAAGTTCAATTTTATTTTTTTAGTTGGAGATTTTTTCCCTCCATTTGAAGCATTTTTGATTGGTAGAGCTCGGCGCCTTTTTAACTCTGGCGCCGTCGTGCGCCGCACGACCTTGCACATAGGGACGGCGCGGCCCTGTTCAAGTTTCCTTTTGTAGAAAAATAGTTTAGCACATGTTTTAGACTATCTTTCCAGACTTTTTACTCACACTTAACATTATATAAAAAACTATTAACGACATTATATAACTAGTATGTTGCGGCCATCACGAAACTTTCTTCTATATTTTTCTTTTTTTTTTTCTGATCCCTCCCCATGCTTGACGAGGAAGCAATATTCCCAACAAAAACGAAATGACACATGCAAAAACTTGACCATCCCAATGTCTGAATTATTGCAAAAGCAAAGCAAAGAGCGAAAATTGAAAGTTATTTTAAAAGCCTTGCTTGAATTAATTACAAATATTTTATTTGTTAGCAAACATAAGATGGCAACAGTTAAAAATTTTAAATCATTGAGATAATATTTCCGATCATTTCCATACAATTAAAATCACGAGAAATACGCAGACAACAATCTATTACGATTTATCTCTCTTATTGTTGCATTAATAAAGCTATTTTTGTTCGCAAAAAAAAAAAAAAAAAATCAACACCTCTTGGAGCGATTGGTGTCAAAATTGAACCAAAGCCTGTTTACGTATGGATTCACATATATTCCAAATTTCAACCAGAACGTAGCAATACTTCTTGAGATAGGGCACTCAAAATGGAAAAAAAGAACGGGCAATTGCGCTACCCCCTTTTTAGCTGTTGACACCAAAATAAAATCAGTTCTTATACCCACTAAGGGCTACTTGCCGATAAATTTTTCGTTCATTCCGTTCATTATTTCTTGAGATACAGCAGTCACAATTGACGACAAAAAACGTTCTATAGCTCAACCCCCAATTGAGTTATTGACACCAAAATTGAATCAGCACCTGTTCCTGTTAATGGCAACATATAGACCAAATTTTGTTTAATTCCGCCAGTTACTTTCTGAGGAATAGCAAGCACGCGTAACTAGAAAAACGTCACATTGCTCCACCCCCCTTGGAGGAATTCGCGCCAAAAACCAATGGGCACAAGTTCACATAGGGGCACATATGTGTACCAAATTTTGTTCGATTTCATGCGGTAGTTTTTGCTGTAGAGCGGCCACAAAAAACTGGTCACACACAGACGTGACACACACACATACATACACACACACATACATACACACACACATACACGCACACAGACAGACATTTTCCAAAAATGGTCGAAATGGACTCAGCACACCTCAAAACGTTGGAATCCGTCAAAATTCGAAATTCGAAAATTTGCACGAATCCAATACTTTCTTCTATGTATTAGATATAGAAGAAAGTAAAAAACTATTAAAGACATTGTATAAAAAATTATTAACAAGTTGGAACACTTTGAAAGTTATACCATAACACATAAAGTCAACATCAAAAATACATTATATATTCCAAAAGAAATATGTACAGTTGTAATCCATATGATAAAGCAGAGAATATACTTACTGATTACAATGAGTGAAATGGACATTAATTCATGATTACTTTCAATGGAATAGAATACAATTACCGTATTTGTTTACAATATAATTAAAAGTTATTGATTGTATTCCCTGTTTTACATAAAACATTTTTAAGGCATTGATATTTTGACAACTCAATCGAGTTATAACATGGTTTAAACACCAACATGCAAAAAAACTGGTATTTTACATCAAAATCAAATCCTGATTTGAAATGTTAAACCTTTAGTACACTAATTAAGAAAATAAATCACTACTTTTTATTTTGTAAACAAGTTTTCTCAGCTTCAATGAGTGGATATCTGTCTTCAGCTTAGTTATGGGTATGCCAGACTGATAATCCATAATAAGGGTGGAAATGCAGTTTCTGAATGACCTAATAGAGCTGTCAATATATGCTTGTAACTTTAAACAATTTTTTTCATTGTTAGAGGTCAAGCCTTAAAATTTTTACACCCATTGAATGTACTAACGATCAAATCTTACACTGCTTGAAGAGCTTTTAGTTTAAATCATAGAAATTTCAATTTTATGCATTTCATTGTACTCTGACTTCTTAATACCTGTAGTCCTGTTTTCTTTAAAATCAATGATCAGCTTGAGAAGAGAAGACGAAACTTTTACGAAAGCATGAGGAATTGAATTTTCATGGCAAATATCCCTCCAATTGGAATTACAATTTTCATATTCTAAAACAAGCGTAGCATCTTTCCATGGCATCTTTTTGCTCACAGAGTTTGAATGTATGACATAAATACAGTTTTTCTTATTCCTACAAGGAAAAAGAATTCTTGTTTCAAATAAAACATATTCAAAACAAAAACATCTTAGCTGGACCAGAAGCTACTTCAATGAAAAATATATTCATTTTAAGAAAAAGACTTTAAAAACATTTTTAATTTGCAGTTCAAAAAAAAAAAAAAAAACATTGCATTTATTACCTGTGCTGAAATCAGAGCTACATTTGCAAATATTTAACGAATCTGTGGTTATTTCTTGTTTACACCGCATCATTTTCTCAAAAAGTCACATTTAGCGATTTTTTTGAAAAAATTAGTAGCGGTCACCAAACAGTGGGTTTCAAGAAAGAACTTCATTCCAGGCTCCAAAAATATATCACATAAACCACACATGAATCCACAATTAAGTCAGGGTGAATCAAAGGAATGTAAGAGCCAAAATTAAAAATTTGGAGATAACCAGTGCAAATGATAGAGGGATCTCTCCTCTGTTTTGGGACAAAATATAGTAGTAGTAGCTCTGATAGTTGCTGCTATACAGACTGATCAAGAAAAAGTTTCCAATGAAAGCCCACTAAGGGTTCAAAGGTGGGCTACAACGCTAATAAATGGACATTCTCATTTAGACTACGATTCCAGGCTTAGAAGGCTAAAAATGTACAGTCTTGAGCAAAGAAGAGACCGAGGAGACAGGATTCAGTTGTTTAAATTTATTAAAATGAAAGATGTTACGGGGCTGAAGCACTGAAAACAGGACAAGGGGTCATTGTTTTAAGCTATTTAAATCTCAGGCTAACATGGATGTTAGGAAAAATTATTATTTTAGCAGGGTAGTGGAACCTTGGAACAGCTTACTGGAAGAGGTGGTAATGAGCAAGGGAGTAGATAGTTTTAAGAGGGCCATTGATCTTCACAGGGGATTGTGAATTGACTAGGACCAGCCTAGCTGGGCCCAGAGCCAGTTGCTGGTCATCACTTTTGTATTTGAATTTGTCTCTTTGCTTCTCACTGCATTAATTTGCCTTTCTTCCACTTTTATACATAAAAATTAATGTAAATCAAAATATCTGTAAAAGTTCTGGATAGAGAAGGAGCACTTTCTTGCATCTCAAAAACAAATTCAAAATTTGATGGGAGTAAAGTAAAAGAAGGGATTTTAATTGATCTACAAATCGAACCTGTGTTTCATGATGTTTGAAAATAAACTGTCAGAAGCAAAAAAGGAAGCCTGGATGGTATTCAAATCAGTCTGCACTTTTCATATGAGAAGAACACCTCGCATAATAATGGTAGATTAAAGGTTTTTATATATGAATTGAGCATGTGCTGTTTATACAGAATTACATAGCATACAAGACGTGGGCCTCCAACAATAATGGTAGGTATTGGTTTTTGTATATGAATCAAACATATATTGTTAACACAGAATCACATAATTTCACAGACAGAAGAATGTTCAACTATTTTGTGCAGTTAACATTTTTCTCATCGAAAAGAAAAATAAGCACACTCACCTAAAGTTCATGCAATTTTGGTTTAAAACAATATTTTCAGGTATCAAATCAATCGAAATATTGCAGAATTCTTTTTTTATTGCAGTGCGGAGAGAGGTATAAAGGTAAGACAAATGATGGTTGGTGATAATTAGAGCCTAAAAGATAAAAAATATATTTCAGACTTATGGGCAATTAATGAAATATGAATGGATTATGCTCAAATAAGAAAATTACTCATTTCATGTCTAATAACAGTCTAATCTATACATATCCATGTCTAGCAAATAAAGTAAAAAATATTGTTAATAGATGCGCAATATTTAAGCTATCCATACATATAACAATTATTTACATTCAAGAAACAACATAAAAACACAAAAAAAAATTTATCTATTATAATAATTTGCTTCTTCTTTTACAATTCTCTTTTTAAATAATTTAAATAATGACTGTACTATGTGTAAGATTTAATTTACAGTATGTATTTAAAAAGTAATAACTTCTGATAGTTTATATATATATATATATATATATATATATATATATATATATATATATATATATATATATATATATATATATATATATATATATATATATACACCCAAATCAAATTATAATTTTCAATTAAAAAATGGGGGGGGGGAATAGATCCTTTAGGAAAAGAAGCTAAATCAATATTTTAAACATTTAACATGCATAATATTATTGCCATTTTATTTTTTACTCAAAATTTGGAAATTGGTTTCAGTTTGCAATAGAAAATCTCGAAAATATATTCGGATTTTAAATATTTTTACAGGTTTAATAGAGTTGACTGTTTCTTGTATAACCAGAAAAGTACTGGTTTACTGGTTATAACAATTATTTAGTTACTGTTTTACAAGGAGTTTCAAAGGGCAAAAGAAGAAACTAAAATCATGAATAAAACAAAATACCTTAAATATACACATATGTTCTTCACAAAGTGTAAATTTTTCCTTCAAAAACTCACATAGCCTCAAAACTTTCGGATGAATAGGATACATTTCATCTAACTCACTTACAACATTTGAGAGGTTTATTTTAAGATCATCATAGCAGTCTGAAAGGAAAAAAAAAAAAAACACAATTACATGTAAACAAAGCAAAGAAAATGTATTAAAATAGAATTACTTCAGATATAAACATCACTTTTTAAATTTTAATCCTTATCTCAAAATCTTTTTTCATAACATTAATATACTTCTATGTATGAACCTTTTGTAGCTCTGAGAGAAGATTTAAAGTTTACAACTTCGTGTCAGGCACTTGCGCAGCAAGAATTTACCATCATCAGAGAAGGTAGAGGGGATGAGGGTTTGGGCATAAAGTCCATAAATGGACATAAACTACGAATAAGGTTGACCCTAAAAACTCTCTTGCATCCTACCCTTGGGAGTTTTTTTTTTCATAGATGCCAGTTTCCGTTTTTGATGTTAGCACCACCTATTTCTTGTTAGATAATATTGTACCAATGAGTAAAAAATCTAGATGAGATGAGGATTAAAATAAAAACAGTTTTACAGATTACTCTTAAATAGATTTTTGAAAAAACTTGCTGTCAGAGGCTGCATGATGGTCAGAATGTAACTGCAAGATCATGATCATGCTTTTAATCCTCACCACTCTTTCACCTCACGACCTGATGCATTAGCACAACTTTTTGAACCAACTTGTATATTGTTTGTTTTCTACAAGGCACTCCTCCTTCGTTACGTGGTATCCGATGATTCTATTTTGCTACTTTCGGCAGAAGGTATATTCGGATCATAGCATTTTGTTGTTAAAAGCAGAAGTTTTTAAAACTTAAGAATAACTAAAATATGAAACAGATGAGTGAGGCAAATGATGCAAAGGACACTAAGACTTTCTTGGACATTAAAATGCACACCCAAGTTAAGGCTTTCTGGTTGTCTCATTTAGAAGCCTGTGGATTGCTTACCGATTACCCTCGTGTAAAATGGAACTCGGTGTTCGAGGAGGAGGGGTCTTCTCATAAAAAAACGGACAATATCAGGGGTCAAGTTGTAGTGGCCTTATCAGTAAGGTGCCAGACTTGTAACTGGAGGGTTCTGGGTTTGATGGCAGCCAGATTGAAGATCCTCTGTGTTCACTGATGATGACTGGGGCATGTTAAATATGTTTGTGGTCGCTAAGTCCTCTCAGTTCATATTTCAAATCAACACGATTAAGGTGGTGCTGAATCAAGGATTGCCTGGTTCTGGATCAAAAAACAGAGCTGTCTTCAGAGCCCCATTCTACTGGTCAAACAACATGTAGGTTGACCCAGGAGGTATTAAATGTATACTAGGGGTGAATTTATACATTTTCCACCATCAGAATATCAATTAAATCCTGAACAAATTTGTAAGTAGATTTTTTTTTTTTTTTGTTAAAAAAAAAAGCAGTACTGGAACAGAGTTCTGGCATCAATTCATCTCGGATACATATTGAATTTCAGATTTTCACTTAAGAAATTATGCAATGAAAAAATATTAAGAGATAAACAGAAAAGAAGCAAAATTTTGGAAAAAATAGTCTTCATACTTTTTAATAAGGGTGAATGAGTCTTCTGATATTCCATCAAGCAGTTAAGAGCAATTTTAGGACTGAAGTGAGTTAAAGAATACAATGATTTCAAAATCCCATGAAGAGTTAGAAGTTGGATATAATAACTTCCAGCTATCCCTGCAAAATGATTTTAGAAGTTATTTTTGAGCTGAAAATGCCCACAACAGATTTTCAATAAAAATTACATGAGAATAATATTCAATATGATAACAAAATAATCTATTGTTTATTCTGGAAGATTACCAAGCATTTAAAAGTAGGGTTTTTTTGCTCCACACAGATGTTAATTAATAAGTAAATTATTTAAATAGCAGAAAAAAGAAGATTTTTCAATTAAGTGAAGGTCTTTTGCAGTGCTCAACTAACTGCTTTGCTGTCAGATCAAAGAGTAATTTCACATTACGTTTTGCTAAAAAACTCTTGTTTTAGTATTACTAAACCTTATAAGTTAAATTTAAGTTGATTATTTCTTTTATATATATACTAGCAAAAATACCCGGCGATTCTTGGGTCAGTACTAAGTGTAAGAAACAATCGCTACTTTCTTTTGTTTTCTGTTTTAACTGAAAGAACTCAAAACGTACCGCTTTGACGTGATTAAAAACTGAGCTTCTTCCTTACCCATAAAAGTAAAACAGCAATAAGTATAAAGAACCAACGAATATTCAATTAGATATGAAAGCACGAATTTAAGCATATAAAAATTTGAAGAATTTCCAAAATATGAACTAACAAAAACAAAGATCACTAAAAAAACCATGCGCTTGCTTCATTTAATTAAATAGTACACACACAAACAAAAAGAAAAAAAAAAGTTTTCTACCAAGTTTTTACGGAATAAATTATAGCCTAAGTTGCTCCCTGATAATGTAGCTATCGATGGTGAAAAAATGGTTAAAATCCGTCAGTAGTTTTGAAGTTTACCCCGGACATCCAGACAGAAGTAGCCCTTTATGTATAAAGATAAAGATGCAACTCCTAAGAAAGCAATAAATGTCATGCTTGCTCCAGAGAGGCCTTGATTCAAAATTTACATTATGATTACTTTTAGTATTGCTGTTGTAAGGCAACGAATGTTTGAAACAATGGGTTTAATTTTTAATCATTTGATGTGGAAATTACATGACACTTACTGTTTTCGATCATGACGTTTTTAAACTAAGTTTTTTTAGCAATAAATTATAGCCTAAGTTGCTCCCTGATAATGTAGCTAAATATGGTGAAAATATGTTTAAAATCCATCCAGTAGTTTTGAAGTTTACCCCGGACATCCGGACAGAAGTAGCCCTTTATGTATAAAGATAAATTGCATGCTTGCTCCAGATAGGCCTTGATTTAAAATTTACATTATTACTTTTAATGTTGCTGTTGTTAGGCAATGAATTTTTGAAACATTGGGTTTAATCTTTAATCACAAATTACATGACATTTACTGTTTTCGATCACGACGTTTTTAAACTAAGTTTTTTAAAAATAAATTATAGCCTAAGTTGTTCCCTGATAATGTGGCTATCTATGGTGAAAAAATAGTTAAAATAGTTTTGAAGTTTATCCCGGACATCCGGACAAAAGTAGCCCTTTATGTATAAAGATGAGGCTGCAATTCCTAAGAAAGAAATAAATGTCATGCTTGCTCCAGAGAGGCCTTGATTCAAAATTTACATTGTGATTACTTTTAATATTGCTGTTGTAAGGCAACGGATTTTCGAAACAATGGGTTTAATCTTTAATTATTTAATGCGGAAATTACACGATGTTTACTGTTTTCGATCACGACAATTTTTAAACTAAGTTTTTTAGCAATCAATTATAGCCTAAGTTGTTCCCCGATAATGTAGCTATCTATGGTGAAAAAATGGTTAAAATCCGTTCAGTAGTTTTAAAGTTTACCCCCGGACATCCGGACAGAAGTAGCCCTTTATGTATAAAGATAAATGTAATGCTTGCTCCAGAGAAGCCTTGATTCAAAATTTACATTATGATTATTTTTAATGTTGATGCTGTTAGGCAACGAATCTTCGAAACATTGGGTTTAATCTTTAATCACAAATTACATGACATTTACTGTTTTTGATCACAATATTTTTAAACTAAGTTTTTCAGCAATAAATTATAGCCTAAGTTGTTCCCTGATAATGTAGTTATCTATGGTGAAAAAATGGTTAAAATCCATCCAGTAGTTTTGAAGTTTATCCCGGACAGAAGTAGTCTTTTATGTATAAAGATATATATATATATATTTTAAGTCAACTGCCCTGTAAAAGAAATTTTTTGAGTAACTTCGAAACACAAGAAAATGTATCATTTCTAGTTTCCAGCAACTTTTTGAACAACACATAGTATTAACAGGAAAATATCCAAAGTTGTTTAGCACAAACAGATTACAGAATACATGCGTTTCAGAATTTCAAAGTATGTCTTTTTCAATTGAAAAGTGTAAGCTTCTAGATATAAATATACCCAGTAAAAGCAATGAAAATGGACAGCAGTCAGCTTAAATATCAAAATAAGCAATTAACAAAAGCAAAACAAGACAAAATGGAGCTCAAAGTCAAAATTTACTGCATGATTCCCTCCCTTTACATATAGAAGCTCACACCTTTGAATTGAAAAGAGGTTCCTTTAAACCCCGAAACACGTGTATTTTATAATCTCTTTATTTGTCCTAAACAACATTTGATATTTTCCTATTATTACTCGGCACAAAGGTATTTATTTATTGCTTAACACATAGCGTTATTATTATTTCAATTTCAACATCTTTTCAAATATACAAAAAACTAGTTGAAAGATGTCTTTCAGAAAATGTTTGTTTATTCAGCAATTTCTGTTTCAAGAACCATTTAAGTGATTACATCTATCTCTATGAGCAGTAAAAAGACAGTGTTGTACTAAATATTTAGTTGAAAAAGCTCCCTCAATTTCGCTTACATTCAATTTCAATGCTTAAAAATTTATAAAAACCCAGAATTTTAACAAAAATTTTTAATAAATCCATTTTTGGTATGTAGAAGAGATGCTAGACAGCATATTTAATAACATATAAACTGTACAACAGGGGCATCCAACCTATGATCCGCCATGGGCGTCGTGGCCGGGGGGGTCCAAGGGGTCCGGACCCCCCCAATATTTGAGGACCGGACCCCCTCAATATTTGAAAATCGGACCCCCTCGATAATTGTCAAGATGAAATTTATTATTTTGGGGAAATTATTTTTGCTTTGAAGACTTTAAACAGTTGCATAATACATAATTTACCATGTTTAATTCATATCAAATAAAACAAAATGAACATCGAAAAAAAAAATAAACTAAAAAAAAAAAAAAAAATTGGTGATGTGTATAGTGAACGGAAAGTCGGAAAGTGAACTCCATTGACAAACCATTGCTCTGCTCTCTGCGCACACTAGCTTCAGTGGAGGATGCTAGAAAGGGGACACTTTCTCCCGAGTGCAATGTCAACCATCCATAGTCGAGTCTCCAGCGTATATGGACACGCCCCCCCTCTTTTTTTACGACTCCCGTGCTAATAAGTCAACAGAAGTCATACGGGGATCTGAGTCCCCCCCCCCTCTTTCTTTCTTATCTCTTTTCTCGGCGCTTCCAGGTTTCTGTTTCGAATTTTGCAGTGTTTGTTTTGCCGCTTCGATTCAATTTATAGCGACCCCGATGTTACCCAAACAAAATGAGACACCAGATCTCTTTGGCGGTTTTTCGCAGCTGGCAATAACACCCTGGCCAAAGGATGCACAAAAATTTAGAAGACCACTTAGCTGGTCAAAGGTTAAGTTTGGGGTAGAAAGGGAAAGGAGACGTGTCATGTGTTTGACATTATTCAACACGTGGCTTCAAAGTAACTTACCGAAGCGCGGTTTCTCAAATGTGTTTGCGGCATCTCAAATTTGTCCAAAAAAGCGTTACGTTACAGAAAAAAAAAAGAGGAGGAATCTAAAAATTAACGTACAATTTCAAAAGCAAATCGTAAGCCAGCATAACGTTGGATCCTGTGATGTCACTTCCGATAGACCAACAAAAAAAGAAGCGCAAGATGACCAGAAAAAAAAAGACAAAAATAAAAGGACGTTCCGACAAAAATAAAGATAATTTCATGTGTTCTTTTGGTCTTCTTGAGAGGAGGTGACCTGAAGAGCGCTCCTATTTTGGTAAAACAACTTTTTTTTACATATTCGATTGCGGCTATGGAGAGGTGGCTTGAAACGGGAAAATGTAGCAAACCTTCTACATCAAATGAACCTGAGCAATTTTTAACAACTGAATCATCATCAACATCCACGGAACCATCTTCAAAATATCAAAAGACCATGACAGGTAAGTATCATTCTGTTTAGTGTAATACATGCAGAGGCTCCCCGATTTTATACTATTCAGATGGGGTTACTTCTCGATTTTCTGAATGAAATTCCTAATTGCCCACATCACTACATCTATGAGAATATCTTTTTAATGCAATATTTCGCAAAAAACTACTCGAAATTTGAAGACTCGTCAGACAAAATTTTCTGGGAAAGGAAAGTTTATGAAAGTTCACAGTGACCTCTTATCGAGTAGCCCCTGAATGCCTGCTAATCAGGTATGCTTTACAGTCAATATTTTGACATTATGAGTCCTATCGGAGCTATTGCGTTCAATTTTCTCTTTTTTTTTTTTGAAATGTTTCGACTTTTATAAATTTTAATGGAATAAATAATACTCCTTTTAGTTATTAAAGCTTAACAGAAAATTATTCATTAATAATCCTGCTTTACTGAACAAATTTTATTGAAATAACCCATTTTAAAACTTATAGTTACGTGTCAGAAAAAAGCAGTTCATTTCTCTATCTCTTTCCCATCGTCCGCTGATCAGAATTCAATTAGGGGAGACCGGGGCAGGTTTTTGCGCGGGGCACGTTTTCAATTCGACTTTAACTCGTTAACGAGCCAGTAGAGCGAAGCACCGACCAGACTATTTGAAAGGCTGCGCCACTAGACGACAACTACGAGAGTTTCAGTTGGATGGCTGTTCACATCGCTGCGTAACGTCAGTTTCACTTGTTTTTATACAGGTTAGTAAATTTTGATGACCTCATTTAAACTAAAAACAAACATATACGTCTTAAGTTAAGTTTTTGTCTGTTGTAATATTTCGAAAGAGCATTTTTAGGAGCTACCTGTGATGTGATAGTTTGTCCATAAAATTCTTTTTTTGACCGTCTGCGTGAAGTTTAAGGAAAAACATGGGGACGGGGCACGTTTTCGAACACCAAGCGGAGCACATTTTCGCATCGAAAACGTGCCCCATCGCATCGAAAATATGCCCCGCCCCCTTCGATCGCTACTATTTATCGATATTTATTATATTATTTACTCTTAAATGAAGCATAAATAGTTAAATGCACATGAAAAGGTAAGCTTCTTATTTGACAACTTATATTTTTAAACAAAATACAGACAAAAAATAAATCACAATCTTAATCATTCATGAAAGATTCATGTTAAAACAAAATAGGCCTAAATGTTTACAAAAATAGCATTAAACTGATATGTTCACAGAATGATTTGATTATTTTATGACTTGATATTGATCTGTGTGTTGGGTTTTCAGATTTGTCGTGGTACGACACTACAAAAAGAAGTCTGAAAGAGGCAAGTACACCATAGAGACTATGGTAGAAGCTGTCAACAAAGTAAAAGAAGGAAGAAGTATGAAAAGTGTAGCAGTGTACTAAAAGTGTAGTACCCCAGAAGAAGTGAGACCTCTGGAAAAAGCGGGTCCGAAAAAACAGACTGGCAAAGGAAGAAAAAAGAGAAAGGTCAGCCATTTTGACCGACACTCCGGTCAAAGAGCAGCTTGGACTAGAGCAGCAACAAGCTAAGCAGAGAAAACAAATGAAAAATGAGAATGAAAAGAAAGATAAGAAAAATGTAAAAAAGAGTTTATTTAAGAGACAAATTGGAAAACCTAACAAGGCCGAAGAAAATGAAGAATCAAGTGATGAAGATGATGAAGACTGTGCTTGCATTTATGCATATAATTGTACAGTAAATAGATATGGGTAAAGTGCACTCGTTGCAAAAGATGGGCCCACGAGTCTTGCATCAAAGAAAACCCTATGTTCTTAACCCTATGTTGCATTAATTGTGACAGTGACAATGACGATTAGTGTTTTTAACAGTTCTACATGTATTAAAATTATTAAGTAGCCAAGTTGGTGATGAGTTTTTTTCAATGTATATTTACTGAAAATCAATAAATAACCTACCTTGAAAATATTTTGTTTGATTTCCTAAATTATATTGATATAAGTGCATGCGAAAACTTGCCCGTCTATTAATAAGGTATGCGAAAACTTGCCCCGGTCACGGGGCACATTTTCGCACGTGACATAACGACACTTAAAACTATTTTTCCGTAAAACAAAGCTTAATTAATTGATGTAAGTAATTCCACGTTGTAGCTAAGGTTTCTCTGAATGGTGTAGTACAGTGTTTCAAACTTAGGTAAATAAATGAAAAATAAAAATAATAATTTTTAAAAAAGCGCGAAAATCTGCCCCGGTCTCCCCTATACACCAAATGCTGTTTGTTCTCTGTGTAGGCCAGTACTTAATCTGTGAGGCGTGCCTCTTAAGGTAGTCCTGTCACTTAAAGAGGATCAGGAGGGGCACTTTCCCTGCTGACTTTGAGAAATCAGAAATTAATGTATTTACATGGGCATGGTTTTTGCTGTTTTTGGTTTCATATGCATTGAGTGTATGGATGATTCAACAAAAAAGCAAAATTTTGGTGCATTTGTTGCAAAAAAATCTGAAAAAAATTAAGAAAAAACTTTAAAAGGTATCATTATTAAAATATGATATTATGAAAGCTTAATTATTTGTGTCTTATTTTATTTTTGTAGTTGTGTTTTTCGTAGGTTCGTGAATGTCATAACGGTGAATTATATATTTTAATATTTTAATTAAAAAACATCAAATTAAACTCCTTCGAATCCAACTTGTGCCAAGAACTTAGAGCTGTAGGGTTTATCACTATGTAATATAAAAATTTAATTATACAGTTGTCGCGGCTTATATGAGTCACATTTTGTTCTAAACAGCTTTGATTCCATAAAGCAACTGATTCAATAAAGCTGGATTTCGTTTTTGATGATTTCATTCATTAAGAACGGTTAATTCAATTGTCCACTGTTTCAAAATGTTAGAAATTCGGTGCGGCTACTCTTGGTGTGCCGCCCTTCGTCGTGTAAAGTTGAAAGAAGCTTCAGTGCGCTGAGAAAGCTGAAATTGTATCTAAGGTCGACTATGACACAAAAGCGGTTGAATCATGTTGCTTTATGCTAAGTTCACAAAAACATCTTGGACGAAATTGATCACAAAAAAATAGCACGGATATTCGTATCCCATGTGCAGTCTAGAAAAAATGTATTTGTTAGTATTTAATTATTTTTCTTAGTATGTAATAATGTAAATAAAGATGTACCCGTTTAAAAGTATCGTATTAAATGTAAACCCATTATATCTATCTATCTATCTATCTATCTATCTATCTATATATATATATATATATATATATATATATATATATATATATATATATATATATATATATATATATATATATATATATATATATATATACACGAATTTTTCTTAATGCAACTTGAAAATGAGAGTCAGAAGGGTCCCCCCCAATAAATTTCAGCTGACGACGCCAATGTGATCCGCTAACAGGTTTTGTTCGACTGGTGGAAACAGTGCAAACTGAAAAATAAAATCAACTTGATAATATATTTCCTTTTCAGAATTCACGAAAAGAAAAAAAAATCTAAGCCCAGAAAATTTCAATGATCACCACTGACGGCTTAATTAAAAAAAAAAGAGCATTTGAACTGGAACATGATTGGCTGTTGGTTGGCCAAGTCTCCAAAAATTTACTATGTTGCTCTTGAGTAAAAAAGGTTGGAGATCCCTGCTGTATGAGACTGTTTAAAACACAAAGAATATGACGTAAATAAGGAAAAGAAAGAAAATGTGTGAATAAGAATAATAAGAAAAAACATTTAGAAACCATAAAACCAAGTGTAATGCTTTACACATTTTATACCTCCAAGTACAGGGTTAACATTTGCATCTCGAGAAAACTTCACTTCTTGGTTCAACAAAAAACGTGTTAGATCAGGAGATATATCAATCAAGGTAACTTTGAGTGGTAGTGGAAATTGGTCTCTCTCAAAAAGCTTCTTTATGACTGGAGTGGCAGCCCTTTCATAAAGATGAAAAGCTTCAACAAATTCCTCTACAAAATAAATTTAAAAGAAATAACTGAATTTCATTTGTCTTTAATAGGAATAAAATGATTTATTCAGCATCATACTTGGCAATTCAGTAACAATGTCTTCTAGATTGGCAAATAAATCACATGAGCTGACAACATGTGTGGCTGAGTTCAAATTTTCTTCTCCTATTACGATACTTTTATGTTCATGATCTGTAAAATGTAAAAGTGTTGCTTAAGTTTACTACCACCGATAAATTATTTTAATTGAATGCACACATAGAAAAGAAAAGCAAATGACTAATAAATTGGAGCAACTGATAAGCATTATTTAATCATATGAGGCAGTGAGAAGCAAAGGGATGCAAGTGGACATTTTCCAGTTTTGAGTAAAACGTGTATAAAGATTCCGTCCTAGGTAGGCTTTCATAGAATTTTTTTTTCTAAATCATGCTGTACAGCAGTACCTACCAATGTTACTAGTACTATCTCTTGACCCATGACAGAGGAGGGGTTCACCTACCATTTGTACTGGTTATCTCCAAATTTTTAATTTTGCCACTTGCATCCCTTTGCATCTCGCTACCTCATATGTCCTCAACAAATAAGCTTATGACAGAAAACTAATTTCAAAGGCATTTGCACAGTAAAAAAAAAAACCTATAAAACTTACATATAAATTTGGAACAACTGAAGTTAAAATAAATTAATAGAATAAATTCAACTATAAAGAAATATTGATAAAAAGTGTTAGTGTTTTGTTGAAAATACCATAGGGAAAAGGGGGTTTTTGGTTTATGTTTTAGTATTTTGGCAGGCGAGCTGTTTAAAGTTAAGTGACTGCAATCTCACAGGTATGAGTGTGATTGTATGGTCACATGCACAATAAATGCAAATCAATTTTTTTAAGTACAATATTTTTTTTTTAGAATGTTGATACTTAATATTATAAATAGATTTACATCTCATTAATGCTTTTAATGGCCCATTCTGCAAGCTCTGTAACCTTCAGGAACCTATGGATTGTAGTCATGTGAAACGCTACCCCACGCTTTGCTCCAAGAGTCTGTGGGAACCATACTGGGAGCAAAAGACCCAATGGGTCGATAGACTTTTTCCAGTCATTCTTTTATTTTTTCTTTGTTCATTAGTTAATATGTTTTGGATGTCAGTATGGTCTTTTGTACTCATGGTTTTAAAAAAAAAATATTATAAATACATAAGGATTTTTTTGGTGAAATCTATGAAATTTAAAAGCCAAAGTTTGAAATTCTCAGAAGTGCAAAATACAAAATTAAAAGTATCATACCAGTTCAAGGGGATTGAGTTATATAATTAAATAACACCCCAATGGGAGGTTACTGTGATCTCCTCAAAAATTTTCTAATTCAGTAACATTTGTCTGACCATTTTGAAAATTGCAATTCTTCTTTTTTCAAATGCCTAATGTCTCTTCTCACTAAATGTAGGTATGTATGTATGTAAGCATGCACATTATTTTTTTTAATGATTCAGTAAAATTTGAGTTTTATTTGGTCAATTCATAATTCCTCCCCCCCCCCTTTAAAAATTCAGATTTAAGGCCCCCTGTGCATATATACAGTCGAATTTCGCTATAGCAAACTTAGGATATAAAGATCCCCTGGTTGTAGCGAACCTTTTAATTGGTCCCAACTGAGGACCTATGTTTTTCATGTATTTTCGAACGCTTTAACAAATCCTTAAATGCTGTAGAATCATCTACAGCAATCCAAAAATTTCTAAGAATTCCAGTTTTTCATAGCATTTGTTCCAGTTACATTCCTCACTAATTTTTCCATAGGCAAACACAATCTTCTACAATAGTTACCCCTTTTTTCAACAGAATGCTCCAGTCTAAACCACACTCCTCATTTATTGTTCCTCTGATAAAAGTGTAGTGTGAACTTCACACTGACCATAGTTAAATTAGACAAGCGGAAAAAAAATTCTGTTGGGGATTAAGTTTAATTTATTTAATTTAAGTTAAGCAGCAAAAGGCTATTTCTCAATTTGAAGAAATTTTTCCTTTCTAAATTCACTGCAGTAAATATATGGCAGAATTGTAATTCTAAGGCAGTGTGTCAACCAAAGTTTTTTCGTCAGAAACTGAATAAACGATTGTAGATTTGTTTACAAAGTAGTTGACAGAAAAGTCAATGAAACGTAAATAAAAGCTTGCAACCAAAAATAACATTTTTCTACCTATATTATGGATAAATTAAAAAAATATATATAAAAGTAGTTTGTGAATTACTAAATAAAATAGTTAATACTACTATTTTACTTAATGTTAAGCTTTTCACCAATAGAAATATCCTGTATTAAAGGCTTATTATAGAAGTATCTTACTAAGTGTGGACATATTAAAAAAAAAGAATGTAGCAAACTCTCGGTTATAGAAATCTCCTAAGCCAGTTTGCTGACGGTTGGTTATAGAGCGGTTTGACTGTATTCCATACAAGACAAAATATTTACCATCAACAACTTTTACTTCCTCTTGTGTCCTTGTAGGTTTCAAACTCATGGCAACATTATTTTTCACTGATATATAAGAATTTAGAAAATCAAAAGACTTATTGCATTTTTTCTTTATAACAGGAACATCCTGCTTTGGCATGTCAAATTCATTTGCCTTTTTGGGAATTTTATCCCTGAAAGCAGTTGAAGAGCTGCATGAAAGAGGCGTTGAAGAAATCAAATTTTCCAGATCAAGAACAGAAAATTCAACATTCTTCTGAAAGTCTTTCTTCGATAACTTTTCAAGGAAGTTACTAACCTTTACTGTGAGGGATGACGATGTTGTAGTTTCTGGTTTCCTTTTTTCTGAGTTATCAAACAAATCAGACGTATTATGCACAGATAATACAGCTTTGTTTTTAGTTTGAATGTTTTCTCCCTCTAAAAATGTATCATTACATAAAACATCATTTTCTGAGTTTGAAAATCCATTACCGCTAGCAAAATCATAAGAATCTTTATTAAAAATGTTCTTTGTAACAGTATTATTGTTTTGAGAACATGAGAATTCTGCAAGATCACAAATAGAATTTGACATAGATGGTGATGTTGAAGTTTCTAGTTTTCTTTTTTCAGAATATTCAAACAAATTAGATGCATCACAAGGCATAGACATTGCATTTTTGCTCTTAGTGTGAAACTTTCCTTCTTCTAAATATGGGCTTGAAAGTTTAGTACTCTTTGCAACATCATAAGAATCTTTACTAGAGATTTCCTTTACAACAGCATTATTATTTTGAGAATATGAGAATTTTGCAAGATCACAAATAGAATCTGACACTGATGTTGAAATTTTTGGTATGCTGTTTTCAGAATATTCAAACATATTAGATACATCATGATGCTTAGACAGTATCTTTTTGTCGTTAGTCTGAAAGTTTCTTTCCTCCAAAGAGGATTTCTTAAATAAAACACCACTTTGGGAGTTTGAGAGTTTATTACTGCAGGCAGAATCGTATGAATTTATAATACAGATCTTCTTTGTAGCACTGTTATTGTTTTGAGAACATGATAATTTTTCAAAATAACAAATAGAATCGTTTCCAGAATTATCTGCTGAAACTGATGCCACTGATTTTTTCAGATCTTTGGTGACTCTCAAAATGACATCTGGTCCTAAATATTCATGATTAATATCTGTTTCTGGGTCTTCCTCTAAGTTAAATTGGTGCAAATCAAAGGTAATTTTTTCGTTCCTAGTATCATCACACACTGTAATACCATCAAGTCCTTGATTGGAGCTATTATTTCTAAAATTAACTGAAGAATGTTTGGGATTTTCAGATATAATATCATCTGGAGTGGCAATTTTTATTGCAAGGTCACCAGGTGGCTCACTTATCATTCTTGAGTTAGAGCAATTAAAGATACAATTTGCTTCAGAACATAAAGTTATTTCGGTGTCCACTTCCATACATTGAGACTGAAAAAATAGTATATATAAGTACCTACAAAATACTTCACAAACAGTAACATTTAAATTTATTATTTGAAAATCAAGTTGGCTGAAATACTAACAAGTCAACTTTCGTTAGACTAGTTAGTATTTTAGCCAACTAAAGTACGAAGATTTATTATCAATATTATAAAAGGAAACATCTGACAAACATCACATTTTCATACAGTGGAATGATTCTCAAATTCCAAAGTAGACACAATGCATAAAAAAGAAATATCGATACAATGTGCACTGTGGATACATGGCTAAATTAAATTACCTATAATAATGTTTCTTTATTTGCTAAACATAGATATTTTGAACAAAGTAAAAATCATATGAATAGTTGCATTGGCAACATGTTAAAAATCTAATCTGCACATTGGCACATTGAAATCAGGTGGAGTGGAGATTTAGAAAAATTTGAGAACATTTTAGAACAATAAATCTTTACTAATAATAAAGCTGAAAGTATGTATGTCTGGACTTCTGGATCTCAGTCACGCGCATAGAGCCAAGACCGTTCGTCCGATTTTCATGAAATTTGGTACTAATTAGTTAGTAGGATAGGGGTGAGCAAGTTTTTAAAAATTCGATTTTGTTCTTTTTCTATTCCAATTTTAAGAGTATTTTACAAAGTAAATTACCATAACATGGACGAGCAAATTACCGTAACGCAGACAAGCCAATAACCATAATGTGGACAAGCAAATTACCATAGCATGGGCGAGCAAATTAACACATCAAATTGGCGAGAAATTCATCAGCCATTATTTGTAAATACACAGGCGATCCAGCCGTGAGGTTATTACT
This sequence comes from Uloborus diversus, assembly GCF_026930045.1. Classification (NCBI taxonomy): domain Eukaryota; kingdom Metazoa; phylum Arthropoda; class Arachnida; order Araneae; family Uloboridae; genus Uloborus; species Uloborus diversus. The sequence continues at coordinate 251,619,716 of NC_072731.1, forward strand.
AGTAACAAACATAAGCAAAAAAAAAAATATTGTTATTTGGAGCATATGCTTCTTTTTTGTCAACTTTGTTATTAACTTGCATTCCCCTCCCCCTTCTAAAAAAAGCTACATTTGGATGTTTTTTCCTTAAAGGAAAATCAGAAGCAATTCCTAAGTCTGTTTTATCTTAAAATAGGGAAACCGTGCTACTGTTGTGTCAAATGGGGGAAAATGTAAATGTATACATTTTAACTACTTAGAAATCTGTGTACAGTAAAATCTCATTACTTCAAATATCAATATAATGCAATATCTGTTTTAAGGAAATAAATGACAGTCCCCTTTCAATTGTCATTACATACCTTGAGTTCCATTAAAATGAAATTCTCGAATAAGGAAAAAAAAATTGCAGTGTTTTGAAGTAGTGGATTTAACTGTGCAAATAAACAATAATGACTGCAAATGCAAAATGTTTCAAACTAAAAACTAAAATTTTACCTCAGGTGTGGTGATTTCTTCAAATTTAAGTTCTTCGCTTTTCTTCAATATATTGATATCTTTCAGAGGATTATAGTCACTAAAAAGAAAAGAATTAAGTTACTAGATGTCAGAGGTGACGGGTGGGGTTTAAAAAGCGGGGGCAATTTTTTTTCAGGAAGTTGAAAACTATTTTAGGCTATCTTGAGTGACTGGAGAGCGAAGGGGGAGGGGGGCTTACAATGCCTTGCTTTCAATCTTCGAGTTGAACCAAACCATTGCTTCAGTCACTCGTCTGGTCTGTGCTAATTCTATATTAGCTACCAGATTGTTTGGCACTCTTGACTTCCTTAAGAGACTTTCCATCTCCAGCTCAGTCACTTTCCTATGCCGCGCTGATGAGTGCTAATAAGCATGAAACAAATACAAAAGTGACGACCAGCAACAGGCTCTGGGCCCAGCTAGACTGGTCCTAGTCAGTTTACCCAGTGATGTCCCAGTGAAGATCAATGGCCCTCTTAAAGCTATCTACTCCATTGCTCATTACCACTTCTTCTGGTAAACTGTTCCAAGGTTCCACTACCCTGCTAAAATAATAATTTTTCCTAACATCCATGTTAGCCTGAGATTTAAATAGCTTAAAACAATGACCCCTTGTCCTATTTTCAGTGCTTCAGCCCCGTAACATCTTTCATTTTAATAAATTTAAACAACTGAATCATGTCCCCTCGGTCTCTTCCTTGCTCAAGACTGTACATTTTTAGCCTTCTAAGCCTGGAATCAGAGTCTAAGTGAGAAAGTCCATTTATTAGCCTTGTAGCTCGCCTTTGAACCCTTTCCAATACATTAATGTCTTTCTTAAGATAAGGAGACCAAAACTGAACAGCATACTCCAAATGAGGTCTTATCAAACTTCTATATAAGGGCAGAAGAACTTTAGATTTGTTTGAAATAGATCTATTGATAAACCCAAGCATCTTATTGGCCTTGAACTGCAGTCCTCGGCTGGAATGACTGAGCTGGCGGTGTATTTCATGTATTTCTGCCATAGCCCTGGCTAATGGGCGGTAACTTACTGAATATTCTTACTATGCTTATTGGAGTACTAAACACACATTTAAACAAGTGGTTAAAACACAGGGCAATAATAGTTTAGCATAAAAGCATTGAGGTATATTGTGTTTATATATACTGCTATATTAGAATTAAACTACAGATATTAGAATGAAATAATAATGTATGGTTTTGCATTTACTTTATTGAATATGTTCTAATCTAAACTGATACGCTATCCTTCATTGCATAAAACTTTAAAGAATTGATGAAACATCCTTTAAGTGAAACACAGGTACACACATGCACAAACATACATATTTATTTATACAAAAATGTATAACATAAACTAAGTTTAAAAAGCCAATTAAATACTAACACAAGAACATCTGAGTCATCCACTGAAGAAATTTCTAGTTCTTTGAAAATTTCTTTCACTTCTAATATGGGCATTTTTTCCAAAGCTTTCAAAATTGAAGAATTCTTTTGCTTTCTCTGTAAGATGAAATCCGGAACAGGTGGTACATCTAGAATTTCGTGTCCTTCTACAAATTAAAGAAAAAGATACTTGAAATCTAAAACGTAAAATATTGGAAATGTATATAAACATGTTGTAATCCTTGGTAAGAACAGTCGAACCTCGTTATTGCAACACCTGGATTTCACGATACTCTGGATGTCACATCACTTTTTCAAAGTAACAAACTGATGCTACATACAATTTTAACATTAAGTGGCCCTGGATTTTACTACAGGGTTTAATGGTGAAACTCCAGTTACAATGACACTTTGAGCTGCTTGCGCAGAATAGAATTTTTCTTTACAAGTGAAATATTTCGGCAAAATAGGAAAACATCTGGAAAAGTTTATTGTAGGACAATCAGAAGAAATGCAAAGCAGATGTGTTTTAATACTGGACCAGGGAAGCAGTAGGAAAAGAGAAGGACCTTAGCTGTAGGTGACCACTGAAAGCTTCTCCCATGAGAGAAAAAGAGATTAGAGCTGCTCAATAGATTGAAAAAGGAACACACAACTTTAGAGTGGAGAAAATAATTAGAAAGTGTTTTTCCTTTTTCGAAGGATGGGGTTTCAGCTGTCAAAATATAACCAAACTGTATTATTTTCTGCTTGATTTCTTTCTTGCTGATAATTACGGGAAATCCTTTTTTCAATAATCAACTTTGTGGAAAGTAGGAGTATTAATATCATTCAAAAAAGTAAACCCTTATTGCAAAAAAAAGGTGACATATTTTTTCCTATAATTTTAGTTTAACCCACCAGTAACTCAAAACATTAGCTAAATCAAATTAAAAACATTAAAATATTAATTTCTTTATTAAATCTGTAATTTTAATATAAACTAATGTTTAATTAACAAATTTTAAATAATTCCGGTTATGACATCGCTCCGGTTATGACGACACTTTATTGACAGTCCTAAAGGTGACGTGAGAATGAGGTTCGACTGTATTTCATACGTAAGAATAAACCCAAATTTGCAACATTTAAGTATAACCAAATATTACAACTTGTGTATTGATTCTTTGAAAACAAAAGTATTTCGTTAAATCTAGCCTGAAACTAATCAAAATGGAAAAAAAGGGAACTTTCACCTAAAATGACCTAACAGAACATTTGAAACAATTATTACTACAGCATTTTTGATTTAGATTTTTAACATGATTTTCAGTCATATTAACAGTGTTACTACTGATTTTTCTACCCTCCCCCCCTTTTATTTTTTGCCTTAACTGGAATGCACTAATAACATTCATGATCTCCTTTCATGATTAATTAGGTTTAGGAAACAGTATTTTGGAAGCTAATGATTTTAAAGTTACATTAATTTTATAAAGAGATCCCTTTTATCTTTTGGTGGCAACAAACTTTTATAAGTAAAAATATTTACTAGAGTTAAAGTTTTTATGATGAATAATGAAAACTTTTCAAAGCTAAAGTATTCTCCTTTTAAATGCCTAAATTCATTAGTAAACTGATTTCATGTTAATAATATTTCAAACAAAAATTTTTGATTTTGTGTTAATACATTTACCATTTTCTCACAAAAATTGAAATATATAAAACACCCAATGAATCCCTAACACCAGATCATGTCTTTGACTGCCAAGCCATTTTGGCTTCTTTTTTTTTTTCAACCTGTAGCACCACCAAAGGAAATCCTCTGTTGTCCTCTCGCTCCAGAACTTGAGATTCTGATTGTCTTTGCTTTCAGCTCATCTAGAGGACTCTAAATTCGAAAATATCCCAGAGGTATTGTGAAACTCCCCCTACTTCCCCACCCCCCAATCTCTTCATTGGTAGTCTAATACTTTGTGTATAGGCCTCCACTTTTGGAAAATTTCAGAGGAAAACTCCAATAAACTCCTCCCCTAAACACTATCGAAGGTCAGTGGAAATCAACTCTTTTTGAACGCCAATTTAAACAAAAAATTCCTAGGAGGGCCATGAATCTCTCCTCCTCTAATACTACTAAAGATTTCAAAACTCCCAGACCTCCCCCCCCCCAACCCCATTTCCAATTGAATATCATGCTTACGATCAGGATCGTGTTGCTATAATAGAATTAGTAATGACTCCTTAAACCGGAAGCCTGAAAACTCAAAAACACTCTCATCCTTTGGATTTGTTAATTCGTATGAAAAAATTAGGGGCCTTCAAATGCTATGCAGCCCATCTCACACTTAAAACTCATCTAGCTACTTGATGGCTTTGTGCTTCAGTTGGTTGATGAAGCCCAACCAACTTAACAACCAACTGGTCATTGAGCTTCATCAACCAACTGAAGCTCAACGTACACACGAAAAGATTAAATCATGTTGCTTTGAGTTAACGTTTATAAAAACACCTTATGCGAAATCTAAAACAAGTAGATATCTATATTTATATGACATATGCTGGATAGGGACAGTTTGTTTGGTGGAATTAATTTCTTTATTTTGTGTGAACATGCTAATCAAGATTTTTTAAAATTATGTATTAAATGAAAATGTTAATGCATTTTTATATTTTGACGACAATGCTTGTACACTATTTTCATAGTCAGGTATTTTAAGTTTTCTTTTGTTTAAAATTTATATAAGTTTGGGAATAATAAAGACCGAAGCTCTTGGTATATAAAAAAACACTGTTGCCTAAAGATGGCTATTAAGAAAATTTTCGATATTTATTCTACTTTTAATTAAAAAATTATAATGCTTCACATAATAAGATGTTATAAAATTTATGCATGTCAATATTTTTGAAAAAACAACCTCCTAGAGAAAGAATTTATATATTTTTATTTCATGAAAAAAACAATATAATGAGTTATTAAAATAGGATTATAAAAAAAAATATATACAAAAATATGTATTACAACAATTCTGTAAAAAACAAAACAGGATTATTTCTTTTTTTATTTATTATTTATTTATTTATTACAATTATTTTAATTTTATAATTATTACTTTTTTAAATAGAATAGCATTTACTTTCAATAATTTGAAAAGAGCCAGACACCAATCACAACCACACACAAGGAGAAAAAAAAAAACAATTATTTTCAAACCTTTTAGTTCCTCTACCACATCTTCTAGATTTTTTTCTTCAAAAGACAACTCTTTTAGGGCGATGGCCTGAAACTCATCTTCAATATCAATGCTAAAATAGTAAAAGCATCACTTAAATATCACATAAAAATACTTATTCTTGAACACATGCATGGAACAATAAAATTTATTCCAAGTTTAATGTGCAAGGTGGATGCATTAACATGAAAAAATAGTTTTCAGTTATTACATTAATTAGGTGTACAGTTGATTCTTGACCAAAAAAAAAAAAAAAAAATGGATTATCCACAAGACTTTAGTCAGAAAATTAAAAGTGGAAAAGGAAAAATTTCCTAATTTTGCATGAATTGATCCACCAAGGATCCAAGCAGGAAAGAGTTCCAGAAAATATAATTAAACTGCACAAAACAAAAATACTGCATTATGTTTCTGAAAAATAAGAAAAAAATATAGAAAAAACTTACTTCATATCATTTTCTTGGAAAACATTTTTACAGGAAAAGGAAGAAAGAGATTCATTCAGTTTCTTAGCTTCAATTTCAATAAATTCAGATTCAAAATCAACTAATATGAGAAATAAAGAACTTATCATAACATTTGACATTATCACTAAAAATATGTTAGCCAAAAAAATATACTGCTTTGCTACATAGGATATACAGGGGTTGGAAAACAATGTAGTAATTAAAACCTAATTCGTTTATACTGAATACATTAGTTAAAATGTGGATTGTTTCCTCATTTCTATAAAATCAAGATTAAAAACGATGCAAGCATATATTTTCAGGAACTTGAAACTCATACAGTCTACATTTGAAGAAATGGAAACCTTTGAGTTCATGCATGATATATGTTGCCTTATGCCAGCCCTTCCCAAACTTTACAGTCAGTGGACCATTTCATGGACCAATATTCAGTACGACTTTTGTCATCAAAGTGTATAGATATTTTTAGTTTATAGTTAATTGAACATAGTTATATTAACCAGTTTCAATTAGAGGGGAACACCACTAGTTAAAAACAGCTTTAGCTAGTTGCTTAACTTTCCTTGCAAATTTTGGAGTATAAAAATCAAATTAAACAGGCAGATTGATAGGTAACACAGGGGTACAGATGTGATATACCCCCCCCCCCCCATTTGGTGGCATCCGATTATTTACACAAAACTGAAATATTTTTCTCGCCAATGAGGTGATAACTTTTTAAGCATGCAATCCCTGGCTAAACTAACCTGTGTTTGGCAACCCGGGGGCAATCATAGATCTGTTCAAACTTGTTTACTTGTTAGCGGTCCACGCTACATAGATTCCTGTTTTTTCGTGCAAGATACCTTATAGGAAAGCTTATTTTGTGTTGGTTTAGATTCAGTAGTTGTGTTTTGATGAATAAATATTAGAAAATGCTAGTTTCTTTAAACTTGACTGTTAATTAAGAGTAAAATCCAACTTGGGGTGTGCCTTGGTAAGGCGCATTGTTTCATATGGTGTGGTTCAAACTGAGTGTGAGAATTTATACAACAAAAACTTAAGTTTTTAGTTTAGAATTAAAAAAACAAAAACAAAACCTCTCACTTCTGAAATTCTTTATGTTTTTACAAAATCTGGAGGGTTTCTTGTAGTTTTAAACTTTGTATTTACTGCATGTAAATTTATTTTAAAAAATAGTACAGTTATTTTATTCTAAAAGTTAATTCTTATCGATGATAAGAATTATTCAAGCATATTCTGTAAACGTGCATCCTTTAGGTACTGAATTTCTGAAAATAAGTCGACTCTTTGACTTTATAAAAATATGAAGGTGTTATTTTATGTAAACTATATAGTAGATATTTTTAGTAGGTATTTTGAAAGCATTTTTTAATAGCAAATTAATGTATAGTATTTTTGAATTGTTTATGTTTGGGATGTTTTGTCGAGACATTTTTTCATTTTTACTTTTCATACATCAAAATTTGAATAACTAAGGTTTTTTTTTTTTGGCTGAAATAGTTATATTTTGGGGATGTTTTCTGCTTTAAACATTGCATATTGAATCGCTTTGCTCTTTTTTAGTAGAGTATGAGAATTGTTTTTGTTCGACGAAATGCATGTTGGAAAATAGCTTTTATCTCTATTGGTACATATTTCTTTGGTGAGCTGTGATAGTAATTTGTTTAAGCATTTCAAATATCTACTAGAAATTTTTCTTTGTGTACAAAAACTTTCTAGTTTCTGGTATTTTTAAAGCAAATATTTGCGATGTTTTTTTGCTGTGTTTTATGTTGTTTTTATATATATTGTCTTCTGAAGTGCTTTGATCATGTTTTTTATCTAAATTTTTCCTGTTGTAGCTAAAAAAGCATTGCTAAGAACGATGTATGACATATGTCATCATACATCATTTTCTTGGCGATGCTTTTTTAGCGCCAACAGGAAAAAGTCGCCAAGGGTGGAGTATATGACATTAGTTCCAACACAGGAATTAAAATTCAAAATCGAACTTCAAATTATTGAAAAGTTTGAGGTTATTATAGTTGGCACATTTTAATTTATTGGGTTCAATGTTTTATAGCAGGAGTGAAATATCAGGCTCAGCATACACAACATTGATATTTAGTTTTAGTGACTGCATAGGTTGAAAATATGGATTTTGAATAGGTAGTTTGGCAAAATTAAGAAAACACTTTGTTTTTGCAACAAATGTTTGAAATTCTTCATTTTCCTGATAAAATCTAAAAATGAGGGTAAGTATCCAGGAAAGTAGATTTCAAGGTGCAGACTTAAAGTATGTCTATCAGACATTTATATTATCATGATGCAAGGGCACCCATATAGGGGGGCAAGTGGGGGCTTAAGCCCCCACTTAGAAATGAGAACTTCCTTGCCTTTAATGCTTCTTTCTTTGCAAAAATGTATAAAAATTTCTTTTCCAGTCATTAAGGAATAAGTTATTAAAAATGTCAAATTTTAATATATCTAATCCGTACTGAATTTGGTTTCCATGGGGAAAATATTCTGCTAAACCATGGGGAAAATTTTTGAGTCTCCTTAAAATTTTGCATATGGACGCCCTTGATCGGATGACAGACTGTGCAGTTTTGTCGAAGCAGAAAACGGTTTGATAACCTATGCATGATCTTGCAGCATCGTGTCTCAAAATTTCAAGAAGAATTGCTCAAAGTATGCCTGTCTTTGAATTTCAAAAAGGGAACAAATATGATATCTAGCTTAGTAAAAATACACATTTTTATTACTTTTTAGAAATTATCTTTATTCTTTTGAAATAACATTAAAAACATATTTTTTAAAGAAATGTAATGCTGTTCTAAATTTCCTACAGATGGCTTTAACTTACTTAATCGATTTGGAATCGGCTATTACAGTAGTAGAAAAACAGAAACTGATTGAAATGGGAACTATAGTTAAAACAAAACAAAAAAAAAAACTTCTTTCTAGGTAAATTTTAATTTCATAAGACTAATTATCATCAGTGCCAGATCTAGAGGAGCAAGCCGAGGACCTTTCCCCAAGTGGAAATTTCAGATGGGAAGGAGGGGGGGGGGGACAAGTTCACCCGATCTTCGTGTTTTTCTTTTCTTTTTTTTTTGGTTGAAACTAATATAAAAACTTGAAGGAAGATGGATTATGGTGGCAGTTTCAAGTTTTTGCTCTGGTTCAAAAAAATTGTAGATCTGACACACTGTTAATTATTGCTCATTTGTAGTCTTCAAATTATTTGAAACAAAGAGCAATGGTTATTTTGTAATATTGTATAGTACATTAAACAGGCCCGACATTCCATCGAAACATCCACCTGGGGGGGGGGGTTGTATACTCAGTACAAATTTTATCAGAAAAGAACAAAACCAAGCCTACTAATGAGAAAGAAACAATGTTTTAGAACTGGAGTGGGGTTAAGTAGCAATTGTTGATACATCATATAAATCAGGCACATTGAGAGTAAAGTGCAATGGAACTATATTTTAAAACAAGATTTTTATGGAGCGAACAATTTATGGTAGGCTCATTTACTAAAAAAAGGTTAATGTAAAACGACAGAAATTTTCTGACCTAAATTTGTATTATATTTGAAAATTTGCAAAATATCACATTGTGTGTTAATATAATTGTTGTGTAGTGTAACTGAAAAAGTTTTTAACCCTTTAAAAAATCCTTTTTGCCCTACAAATACATGTACTCTATAAAACATGGCTACCAAAAGTGCAAAAGTGGCGACCACCTTTTGTGACTCTGGTCGCCAGTGGCTACCATTCAGAAATTCTTGTCTATAGCTTTATTAAAATTTGAGAGTTGCAGTACCCCCACAAATTCTAATCACAAGCCGCGACTGTTTTAGAGGGTACAAGAGTCAATTTGATTTTGGTAGCAATAGATCAAAAATCAAAGTCTTTCTTGTTCACTGTGAATGCTACACTTCAGAAAATAATGTTTTGTTTTAGATGAAATTTGACATGCATGTACACATACAGTATGGAAATAGGTGCTAGTTCAGTTTTGGCACTAATTGCTCCAAGGAGGACTGATTTTTTCCATCATTTGCTTGAATAAAAATGGGTTATGTCAAAATGGTCAATTATAAAAATGACACATCAATGTGAAAGATAAATCATATTAAAATGTTGTCTGCTCCAGAAAGTTTTTCACATACAATTTAATTGTTGACAAATTATCAGAAAAAATGCAACCATTTAAAATTTTGATTTGCTGCCATCTGCTATTTGTTGACAAATAAAATGTTTGCAATCAATTTAAGCAAGGCTTTTCAAAACGATTTTCAATTTTCTCTCTTTGATTCTGCTTTTGCAAGAATAGTTTGATAGTTTGGAAATGGGCACCCCTGCTAAAGATACAACTACCTATACCAAATTTAAACATTAGAACTGTCAGTTTTGACTATATTTTGTTGCAATGCAGCAAAAATTTGTAAGCTGCCCGCGCTCTGTTACTTTATTTTTCATATTTTAATAAAATAAGGTTTTGCTTTAAACATTTCCTAGAATGATATTATTACTAAAATATTTAGATTTAGAAGAAAAAATATTTAAAGAGCTCCAATCAGACTTTCAAAGATAATTTCAATTTCTATCCCTCAGAGCCAGACTAAAGTACAAGTCAATTTCTCAAAATACTTTTATAGTAGAGCGGAAAAATGATTGCTTGTTGGATACAAAGGATTGATCGCACTTTTTTAACACTGGTTAACTATTACAAAGATTTTTTTATGAACACTCATATGGCTCAATGTGGAATAGGATTCCAAATACAATGTACTAATAAACAGACAGTCTCAATTTATAGACTTACGTTAGTCTAGCTCTGAGGCGCAGATTTTTGGTCAATTTATCAAGCATTGATCATTAAAATGACAGAGATTTATCTATTTTTTTGTCTTAGACATCTTTGTCTAAAAATTCAAAACAAAATCCATTTCTGATACCCACTCTGTTCTCATGCTTGGAACTCACCATTATATATATAATCCTCCCCCCCCCCCACACACACACAAAAAAAAAACTTCAGGGTGGCGACAGGAACTGTGAAAAAAAGTTCCCTGACTTTTCCCTGATTTAGTTCACCAAATTTAACTGATTTACGTTACCAATGATAATGGTTTTCTTTCTTTGCTCTACTTGAAATCCATTGTATGTTTGTATAAATTGCAGTATTTTAAACGTTTTAAGTTGTGTAAAGTTGTTGAACTAAAGATATATTTTAAAAAGATGCTACATTTTTAATAAAATGGATAAAAAAACATATCAAGTCGATTTTTTTTGGGGAAAAAAAACCCTACAAAATAGTAGTATGAAGTAAAATAAACAACCTAGCAGACACAGAAGCAATCTTAGGAAGTTCATCCTGTGGGGAATAAATAAGATTCAATACTTTGATGTTGAGGAAAAAAGATGCACAAATATGCAGCAATGTATAATCGCATCTCATTAATTTTCCTTTTTTTTTTTTGAACAGATAATTGGCGGAAAATGTGTAGGAAATTAAAGTACTTAATTTTGTAAAGCAAAAAAAAAATTCTTCATAAAATCAATTTTTCCTGATTTTTTGTTATTTTTTCAAAATTCCCTGATATTTCCCTGATTTATAAAGTTCCCTGACTTTTCCCTCTGATCTCCCTGATCTGTCGCCACCCTGAACTTTGAACTGACTGGCCTGTCTATACTTAACTGAATAAAGGATTTTTCTTTCCCAAATGAAATACATATATACTTTCCAACTTACATAATTCAAAATATAATTAACAGAATAACATGAACTTTGAATGAAAGATAATAATAAAGATTACTTTTATGCCATGGTGTTCTGTAAAATGCATCTATTTTATGCAAAGGATAACACGCTTCATCTAATAAGCAAGTACTTTCGGATAGAAGGCTTTCAGAAAGAAATTCTTCAAAAGTATTCGACATCTAAAAATTACAAAATGCGGCAATTCAATTATAAAATAAAATACATACATTCTAGTAAAAGAATCATTCTACATCAGGTCTTTTACATTAAAATCATGCAAGTCATCATCAGTCCAGACACAAAGTCTGATTTTGAAAAACCTAAAAACTATCATCATCACATAATGTTATTGTCTGTAGCTGAATTCTCTTTTTGAGTCAGTTAAAAATCCTAGAAAGATTATAAATCTACCATTTAAGTCTTAAAACATTTAACATTTTTTAATTATCAACACAAACATAGGGATAGTAGAGCCTTGTTGGATTGGGCTGAATAATTTTATTATGTATTATTATAATTATTAATATTTTTAAATTTAATTTATGAACAACAAATAGCACCTATAGCCCTACAAAAATTATAAGGAAATCACATGATAGTTATATTGAACAAATTTTATTTCCGAAACAAGTTTTGAAGCTATTTTTTCAGTGCTGAGTAATTTTTATAAGTCTGCACTGCAACTTCGTTTTTGTTTTTTAATGGCTTTCATGAAGAATGGAGCAATAAATTCAACTACTCTCCTAAAGTAAAGATGAAGCTTGACCTTGAAAATATTTACTTCTTTTCGGGAATCTACAGAAAGGAGAAGTGTACTTTGTAATATTTTCACAAAGGTAACCCAACTAAACTCTGTGCCACTAACCTTTCTCTATTTCAGTGAACTCCAACAAGAAATAAACATTGTTAAGTTTCATCTTATCAAGGTCATACTGTGGCAAATTAAATGCTAACTCATTACTTCATGTACATTGTTAATTAAATATTGCTTCTATAATTTATTGAGTAATATTATTCAATTTTAACATGATTGGACACAAGCTAGAGCACAGCCAGGCCCGTCGTTTAAAAATTTTCAGGTTATTTAGTCAATCCAGGACAAAGGGTGTCTATGCAATACATTTTATAGGGGAAAAATAATAAACTACATTAAAATATGCATAAATACACCACATTTTATAAATCTACTTCTGAAATAGAATAATGTGAAACAAAAATTCAGTATTAGAAATATCGCTAATTTTAATAAAAACATGCATGTGTTAACTAACTGTAAGTATTTATAAAAGCAACCAATTTTTTATTGAGAAATTTTTGTAGAGGTAAATAAATCATATTCTAAAACAGTTGAACTTTCAAACAAAAATTTTAACAGAAGTCACAAACTGATGATAGCAAGGAAAACTTCGGAAGAAAGTCTTACAGTATTACATGATTACATATAAAAATGTGTCATAGAAAAAAAAAATCTCTGATTACTAATTTTTCCAAGTTAGCATACAGCAATGAGCTCGTAAATGTTTTTAAATGTAATTTACCTCTTCATAATAATCAATAGCAAGGAAGCTACAGCATTTCGATACAGGATACATGTTCTGAGAAGCAGCCGACGTTTCTACATTTATAAAGTGTCTCATTGATCAATCTAAAGAAGTGTTTTGAGCTATTAGTAAATTATTAGAAAACACTGAAGTTAAATATATAATAATTGCAATAATGGAAAGAATGAATATGATTTCTTTTTTTTTTTTTTAGAAGGAAAAAGTCAAAACAACACAGTCTGAATTTTGAATCGTCTGCAAACTGAACAACATTATGCGATTGCCAAATTACGTATTGAAATTTCACTATTTAAAAATCTATTGCAATCTTAAAAAAAAAAAAAAAAAAAAAAAAAAAAACTTCTGTTTTTGACGTTTTTTTGTTTTCAGTTGTGTTCCACAAAGTATCCGACAGTCCACTTGCAAAAAAAAAAAAAAAAAAAAAAAAAAGAAGAAGAAGAAGAAGCCAAAGAACAAAATGGATATTAGAGAAAGAAAAATTGGCCGTCGTTGCACGGGAAGGAGGCCGCACAAAATATTGCATTTAAATGTTTTGTTATTTTATTACATACAAAATGGTACCTGTCCATTTGTCAAATGTGCATGTAGAGTTGAAGTTACAGGTCCATACTTCCTTCAAATTAATACAAACAAGCATTTCAGGGCGTTATTATTCACTATGAGGGACGCTAGTTACCACTGCTGTCCCAGAGTTATTAGCCTTCTTGTCGAATAGGATGGTACATATGCACATAAAGTAACGCATTAATGATTGGCAATGCTAAAAACCTAGCTCTGGTTTGGAGCGATAACTCAACCCCCTTCCTCGCTGCGATACTGACCTCCTCGCCCCTTTATACTAGAGTCCCTATATGAAAACGTAGATAGGGACTCTACTTTATACCATCGATCTATTTATCGGCGATGTTTATACTTGGACTTACTTCCCGGACCCTCCCCAAAATCCGCGTACGGCCTTGTTGATTTGTCATGTTTTTGGCTACGCTGAGCATATTTCTCTTCTTTTTGTTTTCTCTTTCACTTTTTTATTTTATTTTATTTTATTTTAACTCCGCGGTGCACCCTTTCTGTTACCTAAAGTTAAAAACAAAGGAGGTCCATAAATGCATATACCTGTTACAGTATGTATTCAATAACTCTTGAAACTTACGGGGAAAAACTTTTTTTTTAAATGTAATTTTAGGGGTTTGTAAATAACATATAATAAATTTATTATTAAAAAGTCTCAAGTTCTTAGTCAAATGAACTATGAGGTGCAGTAAGGATTATAGATGGCAGCACTGTCAACAAAACTGATTCAGTTTCCCTTCGTTTTGCGCAGGGTCACACGTTCCACGGAAATGCCGCTTAAATCAAAACCGCGTAAAATTAATAGGTTCTTCAAAAAAAAAAAATCTTCATTCCAGTTTTCTAGTAATAGATGTCTATCGTATAAGTTTAATGTGTACTTATTCCGATACATATGCAGAATAGGATGGTTCAGAAACACTTTTTTCAGCTAGAATCCAGGACACCCGTTGCTAATAGTATTATGCTATAAAAGTTTTAGCTTCTTACTCAAATTTTAAGACGGTGCTCAATGACCCCTTAATTTAACATTAGCCGTATCATAGAAAATGCCACAAATTGAGAAATATTTAATTTCCCAGGCTGTTTTTTTTTTTTGGTAAATAATTATTTTAATGCTAATGTATATGCATATTATAATAAGTAGCATTGTTCTTTCAATTCGATGTATTTTTTAACCCCCCTCCCCATACTATTGAAATTTGGGGAAGGGGTTGAGCAACCTCTTTTAGTTAAAATAGGAAGCTCGAATTCTTCCAGTATATTGCTATCCACAAATCTAAAAATATTGAGGGGTGTCCCGTTATCTAGGAGGGAAAAAAAATTACATGTATTTTTGAACCACCCTAATGCACAACGTACGTAAAGAAAAGATGAATTAACTTAGTTAAAAAGAGCTGGTTGTGATATTCCTTTGGTAGTCATTACTAATATTTCTTGTATTTCTATAATTTGGTAGTCATTAACGCTACCATGATTACCCGAGTCATTTTCATAAGGGGATCCTCCTTCGCAAACAAATCGGAAAGATCGTTTGTCATAATTAAGGAATGACTCAAAATGTTCAGTGGGAAAGCTTTTGATTTTGAGTCATCCGTGTCAGTATCTGTTCTTTTTTTCTTCTTTCTCTGACTTTTACAGGAAAAGTAGTGTAAAAACGAAAAGAAAAGAAAAACCACTAAATATTAAGAATAGTAACAAGGAGGATAGTTCAAAAAACATTTATAACGGCCTTATTTTGCATTATGTATGGCATTAAAAGCTTTGAAAAAGAAATATTACTGAAAAGTTTTCATAACGTGAACATGTTAGGATTGCGTAACACCTGACAATGGTCCTCTACTCTTAAGGGGGTCCGGGACACCTTTTGTGATTTTTTTTATTATATACTTTAGAGTTTTGAAATTTTTTGCACTGATTCACCATTTATTTAATAAGTAAAATCATAACATAAATATGAAAAAAAAAATTTTTATTTAAATTTAATTAGGTTTTTTTTTTAAAAAAAATGGGGTTGCTTTAAATTGCTATAACTCAAAATATTTTTGATCAATTTTCAATTTTTTTCAAATAAATTACGCAAAAATATGTAAGCTTTAATTTTTATTCGGCGATTTTAAAAATATTGATTCAATAAAAAATGAAAAATATTTTAAGAAATATTTCGAAAAATTCGAAGATACTTTTTTTTTAAAAAATTATAATTTTTGCAGTAAATGTTTTTTTCAAATTCGCCGAATAAAAATTAAAGTAAACTGTTCGAAAAAGATATGCTCCAAGTTTCATTACTTTAACTTTATCGGTTCCTGACTTATAAGAGTTTGAATGCAAGAAATCGGAAAAAATTGCATCATGAAGAAAAACGCGTTTAAAGTTTTAAAGTTAAGTACACATTAGCTAGATGCATGCAACAAAAATAATTATATCTTTCGTTCTATTTAAGATAGAAACAAGATTCAAACGTCCTTTTAAGCAGAAAGAAACGGAGTAATTTTTCACAGGATATAAAAAAATTGCAAAATTTGACGATCTTTGTGTCCCGGACCCCCTTAAATTACTAATGTAGTAGTCCAACTCTAAATTTCTCTAAGAAAGAATATTTTTGCTGATTAAAGCATATTTTAAAATAATCTCTTTGAGACTTATTTCAAAATTGACAGAGTTCCTGGTTTTTTCCTTTTTTGAAAAGGATGGAAAAAGAGAAAATATTTTCCATCTGCCATCTTTTTATAGAGCTCAAACGAAAAAAAAGTGTGAGATAACTTTTAATTGAATTTAGAAATAGAGTAAATTTTTTAAATTAATGCATCCGCAGAAAAGTGCTTCTTATTTAACATTTTATGACCGACGAAAGCTATGTGTCGATTCACTTTCAAAGCGCAAGAAGAATGATATGTACAATGCGTGTATAATGTCTGTATAACATGCTGTGTTTTGTGCATTATTAAAATAACGCAATTAGGGCCGTATCCAGAGGGAGAAGAGGGGACGGACCCGTACCCTCCCCCCGAAACCCGAAATGTTTTGTAACGTAAAATAGAAGAATTTATTATTTTTTTTTTACTATCTAATGTCAGGAAAGGAAAATAACAAAGTTTTTTTATTCTTAATTTTGTAACTATTAAACGAGTGGACTACTTGAAGAAATACAGAAAAAGCAGTTCTAGTTCTCATTAGCTGCAAAGCATACTACTTGAAATTGAGACACTTAATTAGAACTTCTTGCTTTCTTTTCTAATTCAATTCAGGGCCAAGGCAGGCCCCTTATCCGTTTTGTAGACGTGCCCCCCCCCCCCAAAAAAAAAAACTCTTATAAAACTACACATAAAACATATAATACATCGATTTCGAGCCGGGGACTCTCCAAGGGCCAGGATCCCCTAGTTTCCAATTAGACTAGTGTCTGGTTACCAAGACGTGCCAAATTCAGCTCCTTGATATATCCTGAATAAAGAATGCAAAAATGCTGATTCTCGCGTTTTTGTAGCATATTTTTCAAGATAATTTTTTCTGACTGATATGTTTCATGTCTTGCCATTTACTATTTACTTAATACCGAATTCAGTATTTTGGAAGTTCTTTTGTTAATCCTTGTTTTTTTCTTACTTCTATTGCATACTGTTAATATCTTAAGCATGAGAAAAAAAAAAGTAACACTTACTCGACTCTATTTCATTTTCTGCACTACTTGTGATGGAAAAACAAAATGTTTGTTTTGAGAAATATTTCATTACATTTGTTTTTAACTTAAAATCAGGTGTGTCTTATAAAGTTAGAACCATTTTGTAAGATTGTGCAATCAACATCTGGAAAGTGCAAATGAAGTGCTTTAAATAACTTCAACTGTACTAGAATCTTAGAAAATTATTTAAGCTTCTGAAATTCCTTGAAAAGTACTTCGATTTTGTCTCTTATCAAGAAAATAAAGTATGAATTGTCGAACGGCCAGAATATTACTCTTTCTTCACTTATTTTCTGACTCTCTACACCATTTCTTTTAAACCATTTTGTACAATTTTTACTATAGGGCATTGTATGCAATAGGGGGCAGGGGTGATGGGGAAATGATCAAAAACAAACACCACTAAAAGCCGATATGAACAAATAAGAGGATGTGCTTCTCTTTTCTCCTCCCTCGTTTTTCCTATCTGTCGATTAAAGTCAACGATTTGTCGAACAAGCAATTTTTATTTTGATTGATCTTGATTTGCAAAAAAATGCATAACTCTTAAAAGATGTTTTTTGCTTATTTTTCTTCTTATTTTTGCTGTCGTAATTACCCCCATATAAAAAACCGCAAAATAGATTTTTATATATTTTTTTCAAAAATTTTATCCCCCGGACCCCTTGAAATTATGGATATTTTAGATCCCACTTAAATGGCTACTCTCCTGTTAGCTTTAACACTACAAAAGGTGAATAAGAAAAAATAATAAGAAACTAAATTAAAAATAAAAACAGCGGGAGCATTAAAAAAAGAGAGAGAGAGAGAGACAAAAACATTTGAGCTGTACCAGTTAAAAAAAAAAAAAAAAAACTACATACTTGAGGAAATGGCCTTGAATGCAATTAAATGATTACACGCTGACCAACTACAAAATTATGTACTTCTTACCAAACAGAATTTTTCCAGATGGAACATATTTCCTTTATTTCAAATTAGGAAAAAAGGAAAAAACCAGGAACTCCGTCCACTATTCACAGCAGATTTACTGTTGTTTATATTGAAAGAGAAAAGTACTAGATTGAAATTGATACCTAGTTCAACTTAGTTGGTTGAAAAATAAAGAAAATGGGAAGAGTTTTCTAAAAAGATTTTTCTTCTTTTCCCGAAAAGTGATCTCTCGAAAATAGAATTTTTGAAAAAAAATCTTCAAAGCTTAGTTTTTGTTCATAAAATCTAAAAAAACTAATTTGGTTTTCTCATAGATACCTAATTGTAAAAAAATAGTGGACAAAATCTCAGACATGACGGCACGACCGATTAGTTAATTTAGGCGATATGACGTGGAATGATCCACATTGTGATTTAACCAGTTAGATGGGGCATTAAGACAGCTCTGTTATTTGATCTAGACCGAGCACCCCATGGTCGTTCACCCTCAAAAGTATTGATTTGGAATGGGAATTTCGAGGACTTTGTAACCACGACATATTCAACGTTCCCCAGTCACCATTAGCGAACGCTATGAATCCCCTCAACCGACTACCACCGCGCCCGGAATCCCCCTCTCAGAAAAATTTGAAATGACAGGCTTAGAAGAGAAACAAACTTTTAGTTTTTCAACAAATACTTACAATTTTTCAAAAAAAAAAGAAAGAAAAAAGAATAAATAAAATAAAATAAAATAAATAAATAAAAAAACTATGAACAAAAATATGCTCTGAAGTTTATAAAAGAGCTTGCTATTACTCCAAACTTTAAACTAAAATATAATTTCAAACTTCACCAATGAGCGAGTTGGTTTCGTGAAGGCTGAATGAAAGTGAATTTTAGTTGTTCCGGTTTCTTTTTAAACTTCCTCTTAATTTCTCCGCGTTATTAAAAAGAACAGAAGGGGGGTAAAGAAATCGAGAACCAGTCACGGAGTCGTTGGAAATCTGACCATTTACTTCCTATTAGAAGCGAAGTGAAGAGAGGATGAACACAGGATGGGACTTCCGTTTTCATTGTCTTAGCATTAAAAACGCCTTAATCATGTGACTCATTACTGACAAAATTCAGCTACAATCGTCTGGTCATAAGTAAATCTCCTATCATGGCTGTTTGATGAATTCGAGTTTGGCTTAAGCATTGCCCAGATTTGTTCGAAAACACCATTAAAATGTGTTTTTTTTTTCTTTATAACGTTTTCTTTGCAATCAGCATTTAATAATGTAATTGATATTCATAGATGAAATTGTTTAATTAAAATAAAACTTTGTTTATATGACAAAAACGCATGTTAAAATATTTGATTTGGTTCTTGGTCGATCTTTGAATACCGTGACGCAGGGTTGCCAGACGTCCCGGATTTCAAGGGACAGTTCCGTATTTTGTAAAATTGTCCCGCGTCCCGTGGAACTTCCATACGGGACGGCTAAAGTCCCGTATTCTAGGTAATAACAATATTTTACAAAACGAGACATTTTCTAAGGGAAAAAAATAAAGTAAAACAAAAAATTGTGAAATAAGAGCAATAAGAAAATCATGCGGCAGCAAACGCAAAAATGATTTTAGTTTTAATTTGGTTTTTGTTTTGGAAGAACTATGAGGAGTTGAATGATTGCTTCCTCTTTGCTCATAGACTAATGTCAGAAATATATCTCTGCGGATGCGTCGCCAATCGCAATGAAAACGATTTTTATACTTGGATCGGCGACATTTTGTAAGGTTTAAGGTTTTGTTACGATTGAAATTTTCAGATATGTCATAAACAGACGTTTTACGTCGGAAAACACCCCTTAAAAATTCACCATATCTAGTGATTACTCTCAACCTCAAAAAGATCTCCCCCCCCCCTTTCACTCCTAGAAGCCTGTCCCGTATTTACTGTTCTTAAATCTGGCAACCCTGACCGTGAGCACTGCCAGATAAACATAGGAAACTTACTTTGAAATTCGAATATTTGGTTTAAAAAAAAAAAAAACTTGCACTTTTTAAATTTTACTAACAATCAAAAGAGAAAATTTGTTTGCGTAAGAAGGAAATTTTCCGGAGCTTCGCATTCATTTAGAAGTGCAGTTCCTTAGAGCATGATCAGCAACTGGAAGGAGCAAGTCCAATGATTAGCTTACGAAAAACTGATTCAAAGATCCCAAGTCACATGGTTCAACTGCGACGAATGGGGCGCACGTTTTGCATGGAACTAGTGAAAGAAACCTGATTTTGTCCAGTATATCACGTATTCTTGCTTCAAGAACTGAAGGCTTCAATCTCTACCTTTTATCCCTTCTCAAAATAACATTTTTTAGCACAAGAGGCTCTGTCGTTATGAGTCTCTGTTGTTAGCTTTCAAGCTCATTTTTGCTGCCTTTTCCCTATCACAGACAATAAGTACATATGAATGATTTATTTTGCATCGATTACTTTTCTTTTATTATTGACAGAAACTTATTATAGTCCAGAACACGAGTTATGTCCTAAAAGAAAGCGCGTTTCATTAGAGTTTGGAAATTTATCATAACACAGACACAACCAATATAACTTTAAGCAGAAAGCATTTTCTGTTTCAGTTCTGACTCTATCAGCAGGGCCTTGATTACCCAACAGGCAACTAGGCAATAGTCATTGGACGTCCCGCTTTTTAGTGGCCCCCCAAATGCCTGAAATTGTTAAAGTTTTAGTCTATTATTTCAGAAAAAGAAGAAAAAATTAAAATTTTCTCTTAATTTGTTCCTTTTTTTTCTTTTGTTTACTAAAAGTGTGGATGCTCTGCATCCCAAAATATGTTTTTAAGGAGTCTGAAAACCTGAAGTCGGCTTTCTTTGTTCCTTTGTTTGTGTTTTTTAGGAGGGCCCCATAAAAAGTGTTCGACCAAGGACCTTTCAATATCTCAATAAAGCACTGTCTTTCAAGTAGCACATTTCTAATGAGGGGAAAAAATATTCGAGTTTTAGAATATTGCTTGGTTGGTGATTGCGAAATCAGTCATTTCTTACATTCCTATGGCACTCACTTGTAACAGTATGTTATAAAAGTAAAATAAGTTCTTTTATGTATTGTTTGTACCATAGAATGTCTTTGTTAAAGCTTTCGTTTCCAAATCGTGACTTGTGTCTCCATTCTTAGATCTGCTGGTTCAGTTCATTCACAATTTTAGCCCTCAGGACAGCGGAGTCGGAGGGATAATGACCGACTCTGACTCCGGGAGCTTTAAGATCCTTCGACCCTAACGTTTTTGCCTCAAAACCAGACTGACTCCGACTTCGCAAGTAACGGCAGAGTTGCTGGCTTTGAGGGAAAATGTCCGACTATGACTCCGGGAGCTTTAAGATCCTTCGACCCTAACGTTTTAGCCTCAAAATCAGACTGACTCCGACTTCGCAAGCAACGGCAGAGTTGCTCGCTTTGAGGGAAGATGACTGACTCTGACTCCGGGAGCTTTAAAATCCTTCGACCCTAACGTTTTTGCCTCAAAATCAGTCTGACTCCGACTTCGAAAGTAACGGCAGAGTTGCTGACTTTGAGGGAAAATGTCCGACTACGACTCCGAGAGCTTTAAATCCTTCGACTCTAACTTTTTTGCCTCAAAATCAGACTGACTACGACTTCGCAAGTAAAGGCAGAGTTGCTGACTTTGAGAGAAAATGACCGACTCCGACTCCGACTCTTTTATCCCCAGAAAAGAGTCGGAGCAGTCCGACTCCAATCCGAAAGCCTGGTTGCACCAATACCAAAAAGATTAAGAGTTTTGCGTCATTTTGAGCCAAGATAGAGCGTTATCTCAAAACGCACTAATTTGGTGGATTTTTGATCTAAAGCAAATAAAGATGTTCATGCAATGTACCAGACAGCCTGATTATCACATCCACAGACACATCCATGAGATAAATATTTTTTATCTTCCAGTTTGTTGGCGCACTCAGCTTAAATGAGATGACATCTGTCTCCAGCTCGGCTATTCACTATTCCAGACTGATGAGTTCTTGTAAGAACGAAACTGCAGTCTCTGGATCTGATAACCGGGCTGTCTGGTATATTGCATGTAGTTCGGTCTTAGCACTGGCTTAGGGGTGGTAACCTACTACAAAATGATGTTCTGTTTATTCGGATATTTTACATAGCATTGGAATCATTATTCAATGAATAATAGAACGGAGTTCATGCCTTCTCTACCTTTTTCTTTTTCTTCTTCTTTTTTTTTTTTTTTTTTTCAATTTTCTTCTCAGTACATCAAAAAAACACTTCCCCACTTTTTACAAAACCAGATTCTATTTCGAAATGTAAACTTCAGTGCAAAAACCTCGCAGGAAATAAATTAAAAATTCCTCAGTTTCATTAAAAGAAAATTCGGGTCATGATGGGCGGCAGATATCAAAAACGCGTTAGCCTTGACATTTTTTATTTTAGTGAAACGCGCTTGCTTCAAAATCTATCTTTTAGAATATCACCACTATAATCAAACAACAAAAGACTGGATTATTATGGTGCTCATTAGAGGGCAAGTAGTGCTGCGAGGATGTGTAACAATGCAGGGAAGTTTAGGAAGCTGATTTTTTTTTTCTTCTTTTTTTTTCTGTTTTGTTACTGTCTGAATATCAGTTTTAGAAGCATGGGTCAAATGATAGAGAATAGCTTCGTTTGGTGAAAGACTTTATTATTTCATTTCTTTTTATTTCAAAAAAGCTGAAAAAAAGATATAATTTTGTTTAAAATTTTCTTATATAGGTCGCCCGACTAAGAAATTCCTTGGCGACTGGTCCTTTCGGAATAAAAATCTTTCAAAAAAAAAAAAAAAAAAACTGCAACATTACATTTTTCTTTAAAATCTGAGAAATATTTCGTCTGTCGTCAGAAAAAAAAAAAAAACATGGCTCCAAGATTTTACAATTTTTTTCCGTTTCTGAATTTGTAGTTTTTGACTACTTACCTTAAGAAATATATAAATTAAACGTGATTTTTTTTAATGCTTCCGAGTTTGATGTGTTGATGAATTTGAGTTTAATCCAGTAAGATTTAGTGTACTGCAATAAGCCTAATACTAAAACAAAAGTTATCTAGCGAAGTTAAGTTTTAAAAAGCTAAATAAACACTAAAAATATGAGCCACAAATTCATTTTTTAAGGGAAATAATAAGAAAACAAGAAGAAATGCCCCGCCCTCAACTATAAGTTTCGAGATGACTGCATTAAATCATTTAAGTAGAACATTTCAAAAACAATTAATCAAACTTATAAAAAAATCAAATTTAATGAATCAATTTCAAATCAAATTTATAAAAAACAAATTTATCTGCGAAGGAAGGTGATGATATGTTGGAAGATGAACTGCAGCTATCATAAATCAAAAATGTCACATACCAAGAGCAAAAAAAAGCTGATTAAAAAATAGTTCAATGTTTAGGTACAACACCATAAAACAGGAAAAATAATTTAGAAAGATTAAATAGTGTCCGACGTTGTGTTAAAGTGCTTAAAATCTCGAGGAAAATAAGTTGAATTGTTTAGTCACGTTTTAAAACATTGCTTATTTTTAGTGTTTGTTCCTTTTTCTTATTTCTCGCATTTCCATGCTCTATAGTTGTAAAAGTTATAATTTTGCATACATTTCAGACTATATCTTTTCATTGCTTAACATTGTTAGACTGATTTCTCTTAAGCTCTTCTGGCCGCGTGTTTAAGTCAGCAATTTGACACACCAAAGATTAAAGGTTTAATATTTGCTTCTCTATTTTCGGAAAATTTTTAGATCAAGAAACGTTTTTTCAGCTTTCCAACACCGATTGAATCATACATGTAGACTAAACAAGATACGCAACGAAAAATTGTTTCCAAGGGTAACCAAGACCAAGTAGTAGACGGGTAAGCGTCAGAAAAGCGCATGCGCGTAAACAGCTTTTGCCGGTGCTTACGAGGATGCAAACAGCTTTGCATCCTCACCACTCATCCTTGTAGGAGCGGCCAATGGCTGCCGCTACGGAGTTGGGTATCTAATTATACTACAAACATCTTTGGATTAAAAGGCATGTGGGGCATTAGGAGCATCAGAACATAATCTCAGAAGATGAAATGCAATAAACAAGCATTGAATACTATTTAAAAATAATAGAATGGAAGGTAAATGTCTTTTGTATCCAATTCCATCATTCGAATGGTTTGTACGGTGAATTTTAGAATGCGTAGTATGTGTCAGTAGCGCCTCTTTCGAAACAGAAGTTGTCTGCAGCTCTTCCCCTTTGGTTTACAGCGGGAAATTCAAACACTTACCAGGATAACATACGATAGTGTCACAGGGTAAAAATGAAAAATATCTAAATGAGTAGAAATAGAAAGGGCATATTAAAATATTTTTGTTTGCTCTCGTCTCCCCATTATCGAGACATGAGGCCTTAGAGTCCTCATTAAGAGGGGAAACCAGTTTAGGAGGCAGAAATTTTAGTGTTTTTCGTGATTTTTTTCAACAAAGAAGGAATAATCAGAATGTGTTCAAACTTGAAGGATATTTCATTCATATTTTGAAGTACCCTTTGTAATTTTTTCAAGTCATTTCTGCCAAAAATAGAAGAGTTAGAAGATGATGTCCATGGATGGTCGCAGAGCTTGTTGCAAGTGCGTATTCTTGAAGTCATAATTTTTATCTGTAATCATTACAATTTTTTTCTATAGATAAATATGTGTTTCATGCACTGATAAAGGGGCTTGCATTTGATAGCCCCCAAACAGCTGTTTGCTGAGTTTTTAATTCTTTTTTAATTGCTTTCATTTGCACTTTATACACGTTGTGTCATTTTAATTATTAAAACAGTTGATGCAACAAGCTAAACCTGCCTGTGTAGCATCATCCTGGTGGGGTAAGTTGTTACTAACTACATCAATATACAATATATAAATTTTCATGGATGTTTATAAAAAACTTTTTAAGCATGTTCCTAAATCGTACTGTCAGTAGTTATTAATAGAAAAAACATACAATTCTGTAACAACTAGCCACGGTCTCCCCTCTTTCATTTTTATTTCGGGGCAAATTGCAGTTACTATTTATTTCCATCTGCTTTAATGAGGTATCTTATGAACTTTTCGAATAGATTTGAGTTGTAAAATTTTTAAATGTCGACTAAAGCAGCTAAAGTTCTCGACGAAAATGCTTCAACAGGTCTACTGAAGGCGAAAAATCGTCAGCTATACATTGATATCGTTATTCATTTTCCTTTGAAAATTTAGGTATCTTATACTTTAACTGCAACTGGAAAACAAAATTAATGAAAAAGGATTTCTCTCCCTAATATTGACTAGTAATGTGCCGGATCGTTAAAAAAGTAGATCCGTGGATACGGATCCGGATCATTAGTGTCAAGATCCGCGGATACGGATACGGATCTCAAAACTTTTTTGCCCAATTCAACTATCCAAGTTTGAAATTTATTACGGAAGGTATTCCTATCATAATAATAACACTGTTTCTTCAAAAAATGTCATCTACGACAAAAATATAATAAAGACTATGATTTACTCTTTGAAGAAATCTGCGTTAAAATTGAGGGAGAGTTGGAAGAAACGGGTCAGCGCTGCATTAATGCTTAAACAGAATGTGAAAAATTATTTCTAGCTTCCTCTGTAGATGTAGGATACAGAAGCAAGAATGTGAAGCTGCTACTGGATAGGCTAGCAATAATTTTTCGCGTTTTACTTCAGCATAAATGCAGCGCTGAACCATTCCAGCGAGATTACTCCGACCAACGGAATAACAGAGCTGGGAACACCTTTACAAACAGTAAATAGAGAATGTTGTCTTACTTTTTTGAAGGATGCGGAGAAAAACCAAAATGAAGAATTAACAGAAACCTCAAATCAATAACAAAAACTAATATTAAACTAAAAATTAGACAAGAAAAAAAAAACATGTCTCAGAAGGCCGTTGGCATTGAAATGATACCATATAATTTAAATAGGGTATAAAACCTAATTTAAACGGAATTTAAGTCTTTTATTCAAATATTTAAGAATTTTTAGAATAGAAAAGATCCCGTTAAGATACGTCAAAAAAGTAACGGATACGGATACAGATCTTTATTTTTCCTCGGATATCCACGGATACCGATACGGATATCCGGAACATCACTAATACTGACGTCGATCCTTGAGAACACACCTATACCTCGAGTCCACTTTAGAGACCTTTCAA
This sequence comes from Uloborus diversus, assembly GCF_026930045.1. Lineage (NCBI taxonomy): Eukaryota > Metazoa > Arthropoda > Arachnida > Araneae > Uloboridae > Uloborus > Uloborus diversus. The sequence continues at coordinate 251,645,988 of NC_072731.1, forward strand.
AGGGTAAAGGGTTATCCCCTGTTCAACACTTCTGTGACCACAACCATGACAAAAAGCAGTCAAAGTGCGAATTCATTATTTATCGAACATCCATAAGTTCAAAGTTCCACAGAAAGAGAAGCTTCAACAAACCTGATCTGACTTAAAATGCGGTCATCAACAAGGATTCCCGGAAATTAATTGTCTCTTAAAAAAAACTAAGAAAGTTAACCTGAGAATACATACTGTTTGGTTAATTAAATAGTCTTTACGTTAAGCTTTTTAACGGAAAGAAGAAAAATGTATTTATTTACTTTATTTTAAAAGCGATGAAGAGGTTAAGATTTATATCTAACAAGGTTTGATTGAAGGGATTAGTTTCCTGGTTTAACAACTGGTAGGAGTTATTTTGCATAAAAGTCTGTTGTTGCTTAACATTTTCCTACTTATTTATCACCAAAGGAGTTTTTTTTTAACTTCCTTTTACAAAAAAGGAAGTATTGTATTCGCGAAAAAAATTTCACTCAAAAATCGGCCTTAATTTCTATTTTGCTCACCCCCGAATGAATGTTGGGGTTTTTTTTTTCGACTCGACCACACGTGGATATATGCCTAGGAACGTATAGACATCCGAAATATCCCTTCTGACGATCCCCGAGTTAATTATAACGAGTTTTCACGTGACGTCTGTATGTACGCATGTATGTGCGTATGTGTGTATGTGTTAAAAATGACATTAAATTGGAGTAAAAGGAAATCATGTGATGCACACATCAGCTCGTTCCTTTTTGTTTTAATGTTCAAAGTAATACTACGCGTGAAAAGCTAAAGCTGTGTGCAAAAACGCTGTGTGTGCAATTAAGTTAAAAAAAATATCCTATATTTATCAATATTTAAATGTTGTGGAATTTTACCCACATGTACTGTTTTTCTTAGTCTTCTTTACTAATAATAAAGCTGAAAGTCTCTCTGTCCGGAGAATGTCTGTAGGCTGTCTGTAGGCTATCTGGATCTCTGTGACGCGCATAGCGCCTAGACCGTTCGGCCGATTTTCATGAAATTTGGCACCAAGTTAGTTTGTAGCATGGAGGTGTGCACTTCGAAGCGATTTTTCGAAAATTCCACGTGGTTCTTTTTCTATTCCAATTTTAAGAACAAAATTATCATAAGATGGACGAGCAAATTGCGAAATCATCATAACGTGGAACCGTAACATGGGCACTAGCCAATTGGCGAGAAAATTCACCATACATTATTTGTAAATATACAGGCGAACCGAATGACCTTTAATTTTCAACTACGGGCAAAGCCGTGCGGGTATCACTAGTTACTAATAATAAAGCTGAAAGTCATTCTGTCTGGATGTCTGGATCTCTGTGACGCGCATGGCACCTCGACCGTTCGGCCGATTCTCATGAAATTTGGCACAAAATTAGTTTGTAGCAGGGGGGTGTAAACCTCGAAGCGATTTTTCGAAAATTCGATTTTGTTCTTTTTCTATTCCAATTTTGAGAACATTTATCGAGCAAATTATCACAACGTGGACGAATAAATTACGAAATTATCATAACGTGAAACCGTAATATGGGCAAGTAAATGAAAATAGCAAATTGGCAAGAAATTTATCATCCATTATTTGTGAATATACAGGCGAACCAAATGACCATTGAATTTTCTACTACGGGCAAAGTCGTGCGGCAAAAACTGAGCATATCTATGTACGTGCCAATGTATCTATGTTTGAGTTACTTCTCCCGAATGCCAGTGAACTAATGACCATCGAACCATGTATCGATAGATTCGTAATTTTCCCATCTTTATGTTTGGCTATATCTCACAATCCTCTGATAATAGTTAGCGGAGGTATCAATTAAAACTATTAATTATAATTCTTAGATTTCGACATAAAATCCCTATTTTTCGAAGACTTTTCTTCCTTCAAATTATTATTCAGTGATTCATCTCAACTTTCCGAAACAATGCTTTTATTAAAACTTCGACTCCGAGTCACAACTGACTACAACTGTATTTATGTCGAGGACTTCATACTAAGTGCCTTGCCTCCATTATTTTTTTTACACCGATAGATGGCAGCACCATCACCGGATCGAACAGTTAATGAGAATTTAGAGCTAGACCAGGAGCTAATAGCTACCTGGTGCTAGCACCCCCAGAGGTATCGTTTCACTTGGTGGACATTGAGACCACGAGCATATTTAACGTCGCCCAGTCCCCTTTAATGACGACGGTGGATCTTCGACCATCGAGGTTCGAACTCAGGACCCTCCGGTCCCGAATCCGACACTCTACCGATCCTTATTAAATATATAGTCCAGTTGCATACTTAAGGAAAAAGACCCTCCGTGGGAAATTTCGTGAGGAAATTGTGAGACCAATTTTAATGCATTCCTTTTGGCCTATGTAACTATGCCTCACCGGGTGTTTTGCTTGTATTTGTGTCAGACCGCCTGTGTGACGTCATTAATCCAAGATGGCGGCTGCACTAGATGTTGATGAAAATTTTCGGTTTTAACTCAATTTTGAGGCATATTATGAAATTTTTTTCAACTTAATTATATATTTAACACTTTAATATTATTACATTTCAAATTTAAAAACAAATTGTTTATATAAAATAAGTTATTTATTTGGCTATTTTTGATTTTTGATACAGATTTTATGAACTTTTTTAGTTACCAATAGCAGTTAAAAAATATTTTGGAAAGCTTGTACGATTAAATCAAATTTATTATTCCAAAAAACCTGTAAAATTATTTACATACACGTGTTTTGGGGTTATAAGAACCTTTTTTTATATGTAGAAAAAATTTACAACTTCCGTTACTTAATATCAGAAGCAATGACAATTTTATTTTTTACATTTTATGTACTCTAAGTAATGAATAATTTATTTAAACTCTGATTTTAATTCAAAAATATAGATTTAGAAGTAAACAAACAGTCCTCACTTAAAGTTTTTCATCTGAAGTGTCATCAATATCGCTTTGTTGGCTGGGTGCTTTTCACATAAGTCTCATCACCTCTACACACACAAAGTTCAGTGCATGAAATGTTTTGAGATTTGCATTTGCATGAAACAATGCATTTACCTATTTCACAGCTGCATCAAACTAGTTTCAAGATGAATTCAGACGCACAAGGAAGTATACATATAACTGAAGCATAGAAGTTGTCTTTCTTTTCCCATCCGAAGTCTAACGGTGATGGTGATTTCGGGTGCTGCTGGTCAGCAAGACGGCACTCTAATACCTGATAATGTGCTCTTAAAATGTATGGGGACAAAGATGCTCTTGTAGGAGGCAAATTTTCCTTTTGAGCCTCTTGCTTGGAAAACATGAACCAACGAAGTTCTTCAATATCGGAAATCTTGGTCAGCGGCACAAACACGGAGCAAAAAAATCCTTCAATAGTAACTTTATCATTTGCACTAAATTCTTCGGTTGACCCCAGATGACTCAAAGCATCAAGAGTATTTTTGTCTACCTTCTTATAAATTTTCCAAAAAGATGGTTTCCCCTCTTAGCAAGTGAACCTGTTATATCACATCCTGATAGAGCATGGAGTCCTAATATTCCTTTAGTTTTTTCTGGTCCTCTAATGCGGTCATAATTCCTTTAATATCTCACTTTCAGTTTTCTTATCGTTTAATACTTCCCCAAATGCTGAACATTTGGGTTGACTTGTCTTTGCAATTTTATAGGACGTTATTTCAGTCAGGGACTGACGTAATGTCAAAAGGGAACGGGCTGCTGAAGGTGTAGTAAGAGAAAGTGGAATTTTTCTATCCGAGTCTTTTTTCTGTTGATAAAGTACTATTACACTGCTATGCAATGTACCCTTCCCATAAGATGTGTCTTCAAGGAAATCAATGTTACCTTCAGCATAAAATAAAAATTTTGCTTTTATCAGATCAGGAAGAATATAGATTCTGCCACTCTCATCCATGCGCCTTTATTACCTCATTCGCTATCTGTGTTTCCAAGCGTAGAAATTAAGCATAATCAATCGAAACACCTATTTTATGTAAAAAAAATCAATTATATATTTGCTTCAGGTAGCAGAGTGCATATTAAGGCCAACACCAACTTGCAAAGGCATATCCCGGGCGTGTCGATGAACAGTTTCTTTCTAAGCTTGGTACGGAGACAGTATTTTATACATGAATATGTGTGATAGTCTTTTAGCTTTATTCAGCACGATATTGTTCTGCACCTCATAAATAGAATTAATATCGAATTTTACGTTGCAGCACCATTTCAAAAACTGATCAACTTCGATTGGAACGGCATCAACTATCTGATTCTGTTCAAGAGATCCTGTAAATGTATATTTCTGATCAGATAAAACTGCTTTGTGTAAAATGTTCGCAGCTTCAAAGATAGTTCTCATGTTTTTTCCAATGTCTATAAAATCATCTTCTGCATTAGATAGGGTAATATCTACAGTTGCCTTTAAAGATACGCGTTGCGACTCATTTACACTTTTTGGATTACTAAATATAGCGTCATCAATTTCCTCTTGAATGAGATTTTTAATTTCTTTTCACGTTTTATTTTTTCCACTATTTTTATTTGCAATTGACTGATAATTCATTTCAAGTCTGTTATTGTAGTAACATTTCCCTGAACAAGAAAATTATTTAATGCACACAGAAATTCTACGTCTGTTGCTTCATTAGAAACGTCTTGTGACTTTGTTACTACATCAGGATTGCAATTTTTTCGTAAAACATTAAATACATGTTTTTCCCAGCAAGATTTATGGTATAAAATATTCTTTGCATGATGGTCTCCTAGATCTGTGCAGTCACTGAGTTTAATTTTGAAATAGAAAATTTCAATGGCTTTTTTTAATTGCTGACCTGTAGAATCTTTTTTATCGCCACCAAAGGTTTTCTTACACCGCCTTTTCCGAGGCAGAAAAAACACTTATTTTTGTCACCTACGACAAATTTGGATCTCGTTGTGTGTAGCCTACAACACTGTCTTCATGAATGGAAGTAGGACAATATAGTTTATTCTTATCCATTTCGTGAAATCTCTTATTTCTGTCCATGCTTGCTTTATGAGTGCACTTCTCTTAGCATCCTGCATGCCATGATGCGGTTTTCATTTTTCAATTCTTCTATAGTCACATTCGTTAATCGTTCAGTAAGTAATGTATATACTCTTTGTCATTCCATTCTACTCTCTTCTCGATACATTCTAACACTTTATCATAACCAATGGGTTTAACTAATGATCACTTCCTCTTAACCTGACAAAAAATACAAAGTTTATATTTAATTTGTAGCCTAGCTTTTTTCGAAGATGGAGGCAAAAAAACTTGTAAATGAGTTTCTGGGAGAGAAGATATCGTGAATAAAATCGCAGTGATAAGTGAAGGAAAAAATAACCGTACTTGAAGATTTGCAGACTATTCACCAACGAACCGAGAAACAATACTTTCTCTACGCAGAAGCCTTCTCTTCTACTCTACCTACAAATTCCTTAAGAGCACCCCCAATGTACGATATTCATATCCGGTCAAAGAGTTTAGGGGGTCGGGGGTATGCAGGTTATTGGAATTCTGTCAAACGATTATACAGTCAAACCTCGTTAAAATGAACTCAAAGGGACCTTCAAAGTGAATTTGTTTCAACAGTAGCTCGTTTTATCCGAAAAACAATAGTGTTAGGTGAGTTAAGTGATTTTCAACAGAAGGACGGGGATCGCAAATGTAATTCGCTTTAGCAGTAATTCGTTATAATCGTGTTCGAATTAACGAGGATCGACTGTACTAATGTTTATGTATCTTAGCCTGAAAATTAAAAGTATTTTTAACTGTGAAAGTTCACCCGAGGTACTTTTAAAACAGCTAATTCTGAGAGCCGAAAAAAAAAAAAAAAAAAGATTTATCAGAATTTTTTTAAATGAGCTAATAAACAAAAAAAAAATAGATATTTTTTTTTAAATTTATAATAAGAAGATGAATAGAATATTAATCAAGTAAATTCACCAGAAAATTATCACAAAATACCCAAAAATTAACTCATAATTGCAAAAACTCATTAAAGCCGCCATCTTGGATTGATGACGTCATACAGGCCGTCTGACACAAATTCAAGCAAAACACCCGGTGAGGCATAGTTACACAGACCATAAGGAATATATTAAAGTTGGTCTCACAATTTCCTCACGAAATTTCCCACGGAATGTAGTATGCCCCCCTACTAATACCCGATCCAGGGCTACCAAGGCCCTTATTAAAATTTGCAGCGTGAAGAAAATCACTGAAACGAAAGATCTGTTGCCATTTTTTTCTTGAATATGAACCAATAAAATTCTGGCTTTTGTTTAAAAGGCTTTTCTTGTTATCGGGGGATTTAAAATGGTTACTTTATGGTTATTTTTCCGCAATCTGCAGCAAAATTTTACGGATTTTTTTTTTTTTTTTTTTGTTCAAACCTGATTGTTGAACACGTGTCACTTGACATAACTTTTATTTTCGAGGAAGACCGCGCAAAGCCGGGCGACGCAGCTAGTATATTATGAAAACATAAAATACGGCCTTCAAAAGTACATTGTCGCACTTACTCGCCTTTTAGTTATACAGTAATAGAAGTGCGGTATAACCGAAGTCCGGTTTTATAGGGTCTGGATTAATGAGAGTTCACTGCGATTTAGTACTGATTGTAGAATTGAACGCTTGTTATTGTCCGCTTTTTACGAGAAGGCACTTCGCCACGCCTCCTCGAAAGCAGAGCTCCATTTTACGCGGGGTGATCGGTAAGCAATCCACGCGCTTCTAAAGGAGACAAAACCAGACATTCTTAACCCCCTCAGACCTGATATCCGGTATACCGGACAACCACTTTAAACAGCTGCTAAGCATTTAATAATTGATTTAATTAGTTGATTTTTTTTGTAGTTGACTCTTTACATTCTATTTACTATAATCTGTGAAATAATGTTTCGTTTTGAGATTGACAACACTGACATATAAGGATTGAGAGATAGAGAGTGGCTCATTTTTCCAACCATGGATTTTCATCTGAAAAGCGAGGTTTTTTTCCTGATTTTTTTAAATATATATAATCTTCAATTAATCGTTTCAAACGCTTATATTATGTTTTATAATCGTTTGTAGAACATTTTATAATGAAGTTTGTTTGGTATTTTTTCATTTTTGTATATGAAATATTGATTTCAGAAATATAAGTTTGGAATATTGGACGTGCCATAACTCTTTTAATTTTTCTCCTACAAACTCAAAATTTTGTCTATGAGATACCCTTTACCATAGTATACTGTGTACCAAATATCAATATTTTTGGTCAAATATTTCATAATTCCTACTGAAGGGGTTAAATTGAGCGTCCATTTTAATGTGCAAAAAAGTCCTAGTGTCCATTACACCACTTGCTTCACTTGTCTGATGTCATTTTAGTTATTCTAAATTTTAAAAACTGCTGCTTTTACAACAAAATGCTATGATCCGATTATACCATCTGCCGGAAACAACGAAATAGAATCATCGGATACCACGTGACGAGGGAAGAGTCAAGTGCCTTCTCCTGAAAAACGGACAATAAGCTTTTGTGGTTGATTTACAGCATATCACCCTGAAATAAGTAAAATAATAAATCATAAACTCATCAGTATCAGTTAATTAGTACAAAAGAATTCAAATCTCCCAACTAATATGTGTCGAAAGGAATTCACTGAATCATAAATTTCAATCAAAGCAAAGGTGTAAAGGGGTAAAAAACTGTAATACTGTTTGACCATCGATTACATGGAAAGGCTAATAACCGGTTTATAGGCGGAAATGGACGTATCTATTAGTTTATAGGGGTGTTAGTTGCTTTGTTTCAGATGTGCATTTTTGTCTCTCTGTTATTTAGCCTTAGTTTTGTAAAAAGGAAAATTTGCTTACAGCAACATTTTTAAATATAAGTATATTCGATCTATATTCTCACCGCAAAAATTAATTAATTTATTTATTCTCTACAAAATTTTGAGCTTACAATTTTGCTTTTACAATCCTGATCGAAATGAAAATATTTTCTTTTCTTTTTGTTGTCTCCATGGTAACTATTTTTTGTTTTCCCTTATTTTATTTTTGAGAATGCAATAAATGAATAAGGCACTAGTGACATTATAAAACGTGTGCATAAAAAAATCCCATCGTTATTTTCCCTTCTCCCCTGCTAGATTCTTTCAGATGGAATCGTCTTTACTTGGCAGATTGCCAAATTACATACAATCCCGTGGTCAAACAGTAACAGTGATTTGTAACACATTTTAACCCTAGCTTCTCGGGTCTTACTCAAATAAGGCAACCCTCGATGTCGAGACGTGATATTTCACTTTCGCTACGCGCATTTACAAGTTCCCACCTTTCAATAAAACCGTTTTATTTCCGCATCGTATAAATTGTGGGAAAACAAATAATAAGCGGGATTTTTGAGAGCAACCGATTCGCTGCTCATTTGTGCAGTGAATCTCTGTCTTATGACCTGGTAAACTGCGCTTTCGGAATTGTATTATATCCGGGAGGTGTGGATAATCATGCGGTGAATCCTCACGCCGAAATGGATGAAGAGAGAGAAAAAAAAAATGATATCTCTGCAGATCTCTTATTTTTTTTCTGACGGGATTAATTCTTGTAAACACTTAGCGGAAAAAATTGCCAAGAGAAGTTTTTTTTTCTCTCGCCTGTGATTTTTTTTCGTAGATTTTTTTTTAAAGCTTTTCTCGCCATGAGATGCTATTGTTTTAGAAAATATAGTGGTGGTGAGTGAGTAAAATTGCTTAGTGCATTGTTTGAGGCCAAAACCTGTAACTTAATATCGTGGGCTGAACTAAATAACTGCAGGTTTGGCAAAATAGAATGTTTCACTTTTGTTTGAAGTTTTTGTTTGAATCAAGACATAAATACTTCGAATTAAGTAAAATTTAGAAATGATAGTTTAAATCAAATGTTCACATTTTTCAAAAGTTTTGGAAAAATATTAGTTTGTTGAGTTTTCTCGAAGCAGTATGAGAAAAAAAAAATGAAATGTAGTTATACCTAGTTGTAGAGGAGCTGTGATCTGAAAATAGTTAGTAAAGGAAATACATTTAACATGCCTCAGGTAGCGAATTGAAAAGATAAAGAATTTGAAATGGAAATTTGTTTATTTTTTTGTTCTGGAATGAGCCCGAAGAAAAAAATGCAGCAGAAAACAAGCATCTAGGATTCCAAGAAATGTGAGGAATATAAAAACTAAAATGATAAAAATATTACTCATAAATTTTTATCTCTTTACTTTTTTTTTTCTCTTTTCACACTTCTTATCCAGGAAAAAGTATCGGATTCGTGAATATTTTTGAATTTCGACGCATTTGCATGTTTTAAGGTGGAATGAATAGATGTTCACCATTTTTGGAAAATGTCTGTTTGTTCGTATGTGCGTGATGGGCTTTTTATGCCTCTCTAGTTTAAACTTCATGAAATTGAACGAGATTTGGTACACATATTTACTGTACACCCATGTGACTGGTGCTGTTAGTTTTGGGTGCTACTTTCTCCAAGGGTGATGAAGCAATCGAACGTTTTCTTCGATGCATCACTGCCATACCCCACGAAGTAAAGTAACGGGCGGATTCAGACAAAACTTGGCCAATAGATAGACCTTAGTGGGTACAAGTGCTGATTCGCTTTTGGAAATTTTTAAGCAAAATAAGCAAGGCTTTTAAAATGATTTATATTTTTGGCTCCATGAGTCTGCTTTTGCGGGGATATTTTGATAATTGGAAAATTGGGGCAGATTTTTTGCGCGAATAATTTTGTTTTGGTAACCTTGATGTTTCATGGTAACCCAATGCAAATAGATACTGTCTGACCGCCGATGAGATATAAAAGCAAACATTCGGTTTATAGGCAGAAACGGATGCATCTACTAGTTTTCAGAGAAGTCCAACTTCTGCTGATATATGCCAGTCTCTAAATTAAGTACAGTCACATTGGAATGAACGATGCATGCACATCACATTGTTTTTCCCTCTCATTTTCCCCTTCCCCTACAAAAGACCCTGGAAGGGAATCTCTTTTAGAACCTTCCAGGGTCTTTTGTGAGTTCCATAGCAATTGTGGACAGACAGTATTTTAGTATTCTTTGTTTACGTATGCAAAGGAGAAACATCCCACCGTAGACATTGGTGCAAATAAAAGAATAAATAAATAAATAAATAACGCCAATGAATTAAGATCGCCAAGTTCCCAATTATCGAAATCTTCTCCTTTTCCGAATAGCAGAATTTTATAGCAGCGATTACTTGAGAAGGTATACGTTAAATCAATGAATTCGAAATTTAATTATATTAAACACTACTGCGAGTTTGTATTCAGAAGGCGGCGGCATGTATTATTAATACAAGTTGATGCACGGGCAACGCCGGTTGATAATTTAATTTTCATTAAATTGCGACCTTTAGTGCAACGGATTAAGCTATTCTCTTCCCTTCTGTAAATAAAGAAACATTACTCTTTAACTACCTTGAAACACAGAAACCTTGCAAAAAAGATTTTGTGGTCAAATATTGCCTTCGGGCTGCGTGCCCGGCATACGAGATTGCTTGGTCGAATGATACGCTCTGCGTGAAATGACAAACGGTATCTTCTGGTCTGTCACTTTTGAAAGCTTTTACATTTTCTTGACTGGCATGATTGTTTCATTTGATTTATGCATTTCCTCAGTTGCGAGCAAGCCAAACGGAAGAAAGGTATATTCGGAAGAGCATTTACCCATTAAAACATTTCAGGTAGAATCCATCTCAATTCAACAAGGGGCGTAACATGATGGTCTCCGAATTTTTTTAAAATTTAACATATGTTAAAATTTATAAAAAATTAAGGCATATGTTTTTTTTTTGCCCCCCCAAAAAAAATTCTGGGCCGAGATATAGACCGCCAATGATTGCAGTCCTGTCATGATTTCTCATTTGGGATTTTCGTCAAAATCTTTAACGTACATTATCTCAGGAACGGTAGAACATATTTTATTTCGGTTTATTTTATTTAAAAGGATATTTTTTCTTGTTTAAAAAATCATGCAACATTTTAAAATATGTGCTTTAGTTTTTTTTCCACAGTTTTTTGAAAAAGAAAAGTTTAAAATAATTTTTGTGATTTTTCTCAAAAATGTCAATTTCAAAAATTTTCATTTTTTTTTACAGTTCATTAGTACTACTGAGCACTACGTTCCCTGAGAAGGAGAGCTTCCACTACTTCGCTTAAGAGATTTTAGAGGCATTTGAAAAAATGGGGGTTTTAAAGGAACCCTTTACGTAATGGCAGACCTGAAAATTCAAAATTTTTTTCGTAACAAGTGGCCAGAAAACACTTATTCTTAAAGGTTTAAACTCTGAGAATATGAAGGAAAAAATCCGATACCCCCTTAGAGAATACCCCCTTAAATCTACAAGCAGTTGGTACGTGGGCTTGGTTATCCGAGTGGTATTAGTAACTAAGACAACAACAATCTGTTTTAGCCCCGCTCTAGCTGTTGCGATGCACAGGTCATGTGAAAAGCACAGCATGTTCTGTAATCCGAACGATTTGATAGTTCGAACTTCTCCAGTCCCAATTAGTTCGGATTAAAGAAGTTCTACTGTAGTAAGCATGTCTCCTTCGTGTGCTATCTATCAAAAGAGTCCCATTAGACCCTTTCGACTTAAAAACCCATGTTCTCAAATAATAATAGCATATAATATTGTTCTATTAAAGCGATCTCGCGCGGCTGCTAGTTTTTCGAACGGGCTGCGCTTGGCACTTCGATCTCATCAACCTGTTTTTACGTCATTTAAGAGAAGACAACCATTGTATCGAACTGCTTAAATGCCCTCCCTCCAATTTCATTCCATTAGCATTCACTTATCAATGCTTTTAAATGGCTGCTTGCTTAAGAGTTATCCATTAAAGTGATTGCAGGCTTTTAGAAACATTATTCTTCGCGGCACACCCTGCGCCAATATGCTGCGAAGCCTGCTTTTGATTGATGTATGATGGCTCATATTTGTGCTGTTTCTGTTTTTTAATAGCAGACTGTATGAATTAGCATTTTCTGAGAGTAGAACTAAGTAATTATTTGCGAATATGTTTCTATTGCTTCAATTACTCGGTTTGCTTTTAATATTGTTATTCTTCTAATATACATTTCAAACACATAGGCTTACGCTGTTAAAATTATGTTCAACGTTTCACCAAGAAATTGGCTAAGTTTAGCAGAAATTAGCTGCAATCACCTTATTGGTGATACATTTCATTGATGTAATGGTGTTTTTACAGACTGAAGTTAACCACAAAAAAACAACAACATTATATTGGTGAAATTTATCACCAATAAGGTGATTGCCATTGAGAAGAGATAAAATGGTGGGATTGAAGACTTTCATTCGTGAATCAAAGATCTCCAGTCATGTGATAGATTTTATGGCAAAGCGTTGGAAGAAATCGGGTTCCTTTCATTAGTTTCACGCAGAACATGTCAAACATTCGTCGCTGTTGAGTCAAGTGATTTAGCGTCTTTGCCTCCGCTTTTGCCAAGCCAATGATTGGACTTGCTCCCCCCATTTACTAATTCTTCCGATTCCGAGTCACAACTGACTACAACTGTATTTATGTCGAGGACTGCATACTAAGTGCCTTGCCTCCATTATTTTTTATACCGATAGATGGCAGCACCATCAACAGATCGAACAGTTAATGAGAATTTAGAACTAGTCCAGGAGCTAATAGCTACCTGGTGCTAACACCCCCAGAGGTATCGTTTTTCTTGGAGGACATTGAGACCACGAGCATATTTAACGTCGCCCAGTCCCCTTTAATGACGACGGTGGATCTTCGACCATCGAGGTTCGAACTCAGGTACTAATTCTTGCTTAAAGGTTATTGCAGCTACATTTTGCTAGATTTAACTTGTTTATTGGTGAGGAGTTGAGCTTGATTGTTAAGAGTTTAGAGGACATCACGAAAGCTAAAGATTCGTTGTTATGCTTCTTAATATTCTCATATAATAGTCAAACAAAAATAGGGCCCTTTCCGTCACCCATTTGAAATTATGGTCGTCCATTAGTTTGTCAAACCTTAAAGCATATAAGCAGAAAAATGAAGCAAAAGAAAAGGAAGACAAAGAGTAACATTTCTCTTCCGTTCAGTATACCAAATATTGACTTAATCAACAAGCAACAGCTCATATGATTTTATGAAATGCTTCGTATACTATATTAGGTATCAATAACTGATATTAAGTACTAATAATAATTTCCACATCATATTGTCCAGAATATGCATTTTAAAAATTTAGCTCAATTAGTCATTATTTTCTTCTTGAATTCTTCTTTGCAATTCAAGATGACATTAACAAAGATACCAACACACACACACACACACACACACACACACACACACACATGCCTTCACGCACACACACACACACACATGCCTTCACGCACACACACACATGCCTTCACGCACACACACACACACACACACATGCCTTCACGCACACACACACATGCCTTCACGCACACACACACACGTGATTGCGAAAAGCAAAAATTTGAATTCGAGATGTCAAAAATTCAAAGTTTCTTTCTTTTTTTTTACATATTTGTTAGGAGAGTGAAATTTTTATTGTCGCTGTTACAAATCGTCTGCGGTTAGATTTTAGTTACATTTGTTTCAAGGTTTAACTCAAGCAGTCTTTACATTCAAAAAAATTTTTTTTTGTGTGTAAAATTACTTATTTTCAGGAAAAAACACCTATATAGATGAACTTAAGCAGCAAAAACTTCATCTGAATACAAAATTTCCAAATTAATAATTCCTACCATTTAAGATTGATAAGAAATAAAAATTCGTCACGCTATTCGCTGTAAATAATCTTTATGATAAGTGTACTGGAGAATATCGACCATAAAATCTTTATTTGTATTACAGCAGAATAATCACCATTTCTTTTTTTATAGATATGCCTCGTATTCTCTATTCCAGAAAATCACCAGTCATTATATGACGGGTTCAAACTTCTTATCAGTTTCTATACCATTCAATTTGTAAAAACAAGAAACCCACGAGCAGGATTCTATCGAAATTCGTGATAGCGAGAAACATAATTTGTATTCAAGACGTCAAAATTCAAATGAATACTGGATGCTAGACGTTCATTTTCTTTTAATTATTATTAGAGACTGAAATTTGAGAATCTTGCCCCTCCCCCCACTCTAAGGCAATAGGCTCGCAACTCCCCAGTGCTCAAGGTAGGTATTGAGTTGAGATAATGGTTTGTGTTCGTATTAAACGATATGGATTCACACAAACTAACCAGGAAAACAGACGAATAGTGATGTAACGATATTTTGAAAACATAAATTGAACTTGAAAAAGTATAGTGGAACATGTTTAAATTATTTGCTAACGTTCCTGAGTTATCGAAATGTAAGGACTTTAAGTCAGATGATATTTTAAGAAGATAAGTCAATTTCCCTCGCAAATTCAGATATAGAAATATAAAATTCTGGAAACGGTTCAATTACCGTATTTTTTGAATTTATTGCTTGCTTATATATTTAATTTTATGATATTTTGTGAACATGTTTTGGCCCCAGCTGCAGTTAACATTAGAAAATTAAAAGATAGAGATTATTACGAGATACTTTTCTGATGGAATGCGAGACAACAAACCAAGTCAACCACTTAATCGTGAACCTATCTCTTATGCACTGATGAAGAGGCATGTTTTAATATACTTGAAAATGTTGTTTTCTGAGTTCAATACTTCTTTTATTCAGTAAATTACCGCCCATTAGCCAGGGCTAAAGCAGAAACACATGAAATACACCACCAGCTCAGTCATTTCTGCAGTCTTCGGCTGGAAATGACTGAGCTGGCGGTGTATTTCATGTACTTCTTTTATTGCTTTTTACTTGTACTTTTATTTCTGTTGTCTCTTTTTACTGAAATAAAGAGGTTATTATTTTATCTCGTAAATTGAATTTTCGCGTAAGAATGTTTGTTGTTTTACCCCGGAAGAACAAATGCAAGTTTTATTCCCTTCTCTCTCATTGATGATGGTTGAATGATACAAAAATCAATTCCCCTTTTCCCATATAATGTCTTCAAAATTCACTTGCTCTAGTAAGTTGCTAAACTTCTTTTTTTCAGACGCTCTGTTTCGGCGAGAGCATTTAATTTCTTTGAAAGATCCGGTCCATCAATCATTGCATCGTCTTCAGGTCATCAAAATGAGGTAATAACACCGCTAAAAGTGGAGGAAAGGGAAATCAAACACGTTGTCTGCTTTACATTAAACCAGTCTTCTCGGAGAGGTGATGCATTAACTATCGACACATCCAACCGGAAACTTAACATTCACGAGATGTTTTAGGAAAAACGGTCTGCTTCCGCAACAACCATTCTTAGCTGGTGATGAGCTATGGAACCGGTTGCAGGAATAAACTGTTCAAACCATTCTAATTATCAGGGTGACTTTTGTGATGGAATGCGAGATATAAAATGTAAGCTCAGAGAAACAGGACGGTAAAGGGATGGGGGCTAGTCCAGAAGCATCAGTTTGATCGATTTGAAAGGACGTTGAAAAATATCGTCTGTTATCAAAAAGTAATATTATTAAAAAGGAAATGGTTAGTAAAAGCAAAGCTAAATCTTTACCAATAATAAAGCTGAAAGTCTCTCTGTCCGGAGGATGTCTGTACGATGTCTGGATGTCTGAATCTCTGTGACGCACATAGCGCCTAGACCGTTCGGCTGATTTTCATGAAATTTGGCACAAAGTTAGTTTGTAGCATGGGGTTGTGCACCTCGAAGCGATTTTTCAAAAATTCGATTTTGTTCTTTTTCTATTCCAATTTTAAGAACATTTTCAGGAGCAAAATTATCATAAGATGGAAGAGTAAATTACGAAATGATCATGACGTGGAATGGGAGAGCGAATGAACACAGCCAATTGGCGAGAAATTCATCATCCATTATTTGTAAATATACAGGCGAACCAAATGACATTTTAATTTTCTACTACGGGTAAAGCCGTGCGGGTACCACTAGTACAAAATAAAGAAATAATAATGTCCAAAACGCACAAATTGCAGATTATTGCAATTTGTGCTTTTTTTACTGCAATTTTTGTGATTTACTGCAATTTTTGCTGTAATCTGCAATTTGTGCTTTTTGTACGTTGTTATTTCTTACTTTACTTTTCAGCACAAAGGTTCTTAAAGCTAAATATAATCATTCAATTGCCATATTTTAAATTCATTAAATGCTTATATTTTATCTTAACATATTTTTTCAATGTGTTTTGGCTATAGTTAGAATTAATTGTTCTTAGAATGTTAAAAAGAAAAAGTATGTAATGAGTGAAGATTTTCATTCATTTTTGAGGTGATAAATTATGAAACCTGATGCAAGAATACACTATTCAAACTATTCTTATCAAAACGAGTTTTGTGTCGGAATGTGGGATTCAAAATGCTAGTGCAAGGAAACCAGATAGTTTGATTGGCTTGAAAAGACATATGTAAAAATGTCGTCTGCTATCAAAAAGTAATGTTGCTAAGAAACAAAACCAAAAAGAACTATTCAATATTCAATTACCGTATTTTTACACGAAATACACCGCCAGCTCAGTCATTTCCAGCCGAGGACTGCAGTTTCGTGCTTATTAGCACTCATCAGCCCGGCATAGGAAAGTGACTGAACTGGAGATGGAAAACCTCTTTAGGAAGCCAAGAGTGCTAAACAAACTGGTAGAATATAATTAGCACAGACCAGACGAGTGACCGAAGCAATGGTTCGGTTCAACTCGAAGATTGAAGGCAAGGCTTGTTTACCGTTTGCTTGCATTTAATCTTAAGATATTGTGTAAACATGTTCTGACAATAGTCAGAACAATAGTTATTGTTTTTTAAAAGAGAGAGAGTGTATTATGAGTTTTTGAAGGTTTTTATCCGTTTTTGAGGTGATATAATGACTTAAACGTGATGATTTTTTCGGGTTTGCATCGTTCTAATAAAACTGTTTTATTTATTTGTTTTTAATGTTAAGAGTTTTTCATTAGTCTTTACAAGTCTTTCGTCGAGGTTCGATTAGCGTTGGAAGATAAATTCTTACGTTACCAAGGTTAATTAATTTTTTTCCGGCATTTTTACGATATATTAAGCATTTTTTCATGCTTTTCTTCAGTTTTACGTAAAGTTAAGCTGAAAACAAGTCACATTTCTGGAGTGGCCATCCTCCCGAGAGAAATACTTCCGAAATAACCTGTCGACCCAGTCATGACCCCACAAGGCAAAAGCCTCCAAAATGAGAAAAATGCCCCTAAGCAGCCCTAAAAATTTCAATGGTTTAGTTTGGGCCATGACTCCCTCCCTCTCCCTAGGTTGGGCACTACTGCATTCAGAAGCAATGTAAGATGATGCTTTAAATTATTTAGGATAAATATAACTAATCTATTTTGGCAAAAAGGTCTGCTTTGATAGACGATGCATAAAAACCAACAATATACGTCCTGGCCAAATTATTAGACTAAGACTGTTTTAAAAGCAAATTCTTTATTGATTACATAACTATAGACACATTAACGAATAGTGAAATAATTATCTAATATTTAGTGCGCATTCCCTTGTTCTTGATGATCATTTTAAGTCTTTTTGGCATACTTTTCACAAGGTTTACACCATTTCTTAACTTTTTAAAAAAGGAGGTAAAAAATTGTTGATACTCACTATCATGTATACTCCCATACACATGCTCACTAATTACCTAGAACTAACTTTAAATATAACGGAAAACACTAATAAAAAGAACTAGTGAACTGTTTAGGCTGATTGAGGTTATTTTCCTGGTAGGTAGATAAACAAAGAACATAAACAAAGTAGACAGTGCTGCCACCTTCAAACATTAAATTATGATAAAATAACGTAATAATCAGTGTACAGTATGTACTGTACTTTAACAGTAAAATAAATAGTATTTTAGTACAAATAGTGTACAAAAAGCAAAAAAAAAAAAAAACTCTTTAGTCTAATAATTTGGCCAGCACTGTACTTTGTAGCAAGTGAGCTTGCTTGAAAATAGGTCGCTTTTTTAATATCTAACGTTTAACTAATGTACAAAATTTAGTCGATTAAAATAGCACGAGCCAAACCTCAATAATCAGAAGTGACTTTAGCATACATGAAGGTGAAAAGGTTTTTCAATTTTCCCTCTACACTACAACAGTTCAGGATATAATATTTCGCAATGCAAAACAACAAAACTGGCAACACCCCTTAAAAGCGTCGGAAGTAGATTTCATCGATGGTGAGGACGAAGATACATTAGCTGGTGGTTAAAGAGCAATATTAAAACTCGCGAAGTCGTGACTTGTAGCGCGAGGACCACTTAAAAAACAAAGTTAGATGATGTTACTTCTGGAGAAATATTTGAAAAAAGAACGTGTTTTGCTTCTTTGCGATACAAGATGGAAGATCATTGTATTTCTATGCAAATTAGAATCAACTTTTTTTTTAACAATTCAATTTTTATCATTAAATATGATTGAATAATGAGACTACATTAGAATATGACTCATTTATGATTCAAGATTAATTGATTGTGCTACGGTGGAATATTTATCAAAATGAAATATTGTTCGTTTCAAAAGAAATATAACACATTGTGCAAAAAATACATTGCGTTTTATGTCTTCCTTATCTTTTTTTCACTGATATGCACATAAAAAAAAAAAAAAAAGATTCATAATTCATTTTTTCCAAATATAAATCAGTTCTGTACGATGATTTTTGGTGCGTGGTAGGTTCGACTTTTTAAACAATCCTTTTTAAAAATAATTTAGAAGGAAAATTAGCTGAAAGGTAATGTTTTTACCCAAAACTTTTTCTTGCTATAGAACAAATATAGTGAAGCAAAAGTCTGTACCTCAAAGCCAGAAGAACGTAATTCACATTATGATAATTTTACAGTAGAGAGGAAAAACGTTTTCCTGACGCATGAAAAAAATGGGACGCGTGCTTTTTTAACCCTGGTAAAAAATTGAAAAGGATTTTTTTTTCAAGAATTACGCTCACATGACTCGACGCGGAATAGGCTTCTACATACAATGCACTAATAAACAGAAAATACGTCAGGCTGGCTCTGAGGTACAGAAGTATGGGACCCAAGTTAGAAAACACCATATCAATTAAAAATTAATCATCAAAATTGGTTCACTACGTAAGACGTTGAGGTAAAAATAAATGAATAAATTTAAACTTAAGTACGATATGAATGAGTTCGTTTCCAAAATTTTAAAAGTCTTTTTTCTGAAAGAGCATTCTTAAAAACATAGGATCTGACCATTTTTTAAATAAATTGTTTAAGTTAAATATTTTTAAAAATATTACTTAAATTGGTGCGCTTTCATTGTTTACGCTTCTGCCGATAATCACAAATGATGAAATGCCATTCAGTGTTGCCATTCACAGAGCAAAATATTTGATTCGCATCTTTACTCACGTGTATTGGCAACGATAGGGTTGATAGCAAGCGTAGAGAGCAATTTCAATTCGCTTCTTGATTATTATAAACGTATAACATAATAAAACATAAAATATTGGAAACGCGATAGAATGATGCGCCAAAGAGCATCATTTGTGACGTCATCAAGACCACGCCTTGTTTGCAAAATCGGATATTTTAAAAAATTAATTAAAAAATAACTGTTGGGAAAATGAAAATATTTTCTGGGTCCATGCTATTTTTTTTTTTTTTTTTTTTTTTTGCTTATTCTATCAATTTCAGAGACAAAAAGTACTAATTTTGACTGAAGGAAACTACCCCATTGATATCGCTTCCTTTTTGCAGCCGGTTAAATATGGATTTTCTAAATCAATGGAAAAGGGAAATACATTGTGAAAAGAAGGCAGGCTGCGACAAAAGTGTCTGGACTACACAAGATTTCTCATACCTAAAATAGCTTAGGGTTAAATCAAGTCTAAATCCGGCATTGCTAAGTACGATCACTTTATGGATAGCAGCTGAAAAATATTGTTTTCTGTATTTAATTTGTACTACAACTGTTCGAAAACACAGTTTTTTAGCCCATTAAAGGAGAGAAAAACATTTCTTTTATAGAAAAATTTAAGAGATGAGGTGAAAATGTAATTACGCTTTTTTTTTTTTTGGTGCAATCAATGTGGAAATAATGGAATAACACTTACGGTGACAATAGCAATCAAATGTAATTTCACCGATTTTTAAAAAATAAATGTATTTCATAAAATACAAGTATTGTTTATTATTTCATGGAATTCTAATTCTGTTCCGAATACGCTAAACTACTTTTAAGAGCAGGTTTTGAACAAAAAGAAAAACAATCGTTCTCGGACCTGATTTTCTTTTTCTCTTTATTCTCTGTGATCAAATCCGGATTTTATTTTTTCTCTAAATTCAAAATACAACGAAATGTTTCTTTAAAGATCCACTGAAATGATTTAAAATCACGTACCAGTGACTTTTGCATAGATAACGAATTATCAGTGTCCTGCTGAATTTCAATAAGTCTCAAGTAATCTATCTGCGTTTTTGTTTTTGGTACTTTGAAATAGCTACTTGGAGCTTAAAAAAATTCCATTTATACGATTCGAAGACATGTGTGAGTGAGATAGACCATCAATTAACAGAGTATCCTGCTTAACTTTTACAAGACTCGATTCATCTGCACTTCCATGTTTTACCCATTGAACTGATAAAGTACCAACCGTCAAACACTTTATGGATGAATCCAATTTTCACCAAATTTATAACTTGCTGTTGAAGACAAAACTCCCTTAGTTTATAAATGAACATACATTACAAACTGAAACTTTAACCATGACCGCCTTGTGAAGAAAATTACGGTGCATCATTTAAATTAAGGCGTATCTTGGAAAGACTACAATAACACAAATCTTGCAGAAAGAAAGTGTAGATTTTGTGTTTCGAACAATTGAGGGCATTGTTGCAAAACGAGGCAGAAAATTTCAGCTTGTAGCATCGCGAGCCCTCACAAATTGTTGAAGGAATGCAGGAAAAAAGAAAGCAATTTCTTGCGTTTTATAACACAAAAGGAAATGTTTTCGCCAAATCAGACCAGTTGAGGGCAATTTCAGAGTACATTTGCGTTCAACTATTAATTTAGTTTTCTCGGATTTGAACGTTTTTCATTTCATTTGCTCCAAAGAAGAATGCTTATCAGAAGTGGTTTCTGCTTTCCTCCATTTTTCACTTTTATAGCTCATAAACGTCGAGAAAAAAGAGATAATGGTCACTTTCCAAACCAGTTAGGATAGATCTCAACTGCAAACTTTGATTAAAAAACAAGATGAATACTCAACTTCAATTTAAATGTGTGGTTCAATGTCAGGCATGCTGAGATGATTAATTTTCTTTTAATTGAGTTCTGGTGATACTTTTCTTTGAAGAAAAAATTTGCTTTGATTAATTTAATTTGTCACATGACAAATATATTGAATGCACAATATGACAGTAGTCACGTGACACGGAGTCTTCTTTCTTTTATTCTGTCACGTGACAAATGTATTGAATGCATAGAGACGATTAAATGCGTGTGTATAATAACAGTTGACACATGACGTGTATTTTTCTGTTACATTTAATTCATTTTGTTTGATTAATTTAATTTGTCACGTGATAAGTGTATTGAATGCACAATATGACAGTAGTCACGTGACATGGATTCTTCTTTCTTTTATTCTGTCACGTGACAAATGAATTGAATGCATAGAGACGATTAAATGCGTGCGTATAACAACAGTTGCCACGCGACATGTATTTTTCTGTTACATTTAATTTATTCTGTTCTTTGATTAATTTAATCTGTCACGTGACAAATGTATTGAATGCACAATATGACAGTAGTCACGTGACATGGACTCTTCTCTCTTTTATTCTGTCACGTGACAAATGTATTGAATGCATAGAGACGATTAAATGCGTGTGTATAACAACAGTTGCCACGTGACATGTATTTTTCTGTTACATTTAATTTATTTTGTCGTGTGGCAACTCTAATTTTTAATTTTCATTTTGACATCCGCTGCTTTTTAATACCCGATGCGAAAAAGAGGGGGGGGGGAGGGATTATAAGTTTGATGCGTTATGTGTGTGTATCAATCGGTATGTGAGCACTTAAACGGATAAACCCATTTTAATACCTCATATATCACTCGAAAGATGGTTTGATCGAAAGTGTTCTTAGCTAGGTCTCATCTTTTTAGGACTTATATTACCAGAGATAGTAATTAAAAACCGAATTTCCCTTCTTTCTCCGTTTCGGTAGTGAAAACGTACTAATATTGGCGCCAATCGAAAGAACGATTTTTTCCTGCATTTATTAGAACTTGTTTAGTATTTAGATGTCATTCAAAACTGGAACTGTGGCCTTTCTTTAGTTAATTTTAAATGCAATTCTAAGCCTTTATTCATGCGATGGATAACGATTTCATTGTTGGGCAGACAAGGAGAGAAAGCTAAGTGATTTTTATCGGTTGCCATTGTCTATTTGTTAACAAATAGAAGATTTGTAATTGATTCTGGTACATTAACAAGGTTTTTTCTCTCTTGCCTCTGCTTTTGTAACTAGTATAACTTAGTAATTGTGATTATCTTTCCTTATCCGTGTTTTCTCATGTTATCTCGACAACTAATCCGCGGTATTCATTTTGATGTAACGTGCGGCTCTCAGGGTCGGGGGTTGTAAAAGATTTCAGTAGTATTAATTTTTCTTTCAAACCATCTTGATTTTTTAGCAGCAAATATTTGTGAAAATTAGTATGTGATTAAAAACAACGAGCTGATGTGTGCATCACATGACTTCCATTTACACCAATTTAATGTTATTTCCCATTATTGGCAATTTTAATGTGATTCAATAGTTTCCTCTCTAAATATCACCAACAGTGGTGAAATTGAAACCAAATTCGTAAAAAAAAAAAACATAACATTTTTCGCTAAGTTAGCGACAAAACTTGACGACCAAAAGACTGGCGATATATCGCCAATTGTCCGCCAAATGATAACACCACTTGAGTTAGCATTGAAATTAACAATAATTCCCCCCCCCCAAAAGGGGCAAAGGTGCACAATTATACCCCACTAGTAGTCTACGTACCAAGTTTCAACTTTCTAGGGCACGAGCAAAGTTAATTCATTTAATTTGTAAACTATTTGTGTGTAATGATAGTAGGGGCACGTGGAGTAAGTAGGGACTCAATACAAAAATACTGTAAAAATGAAAGATAATATTTCAATGCAAAATGTTTTACAACATTCATTCCTTTTGTACGGTATTTTCAAAACAAATTTCCAATTTGTTTTCAATTCGACAAAGGTAACTTATTTATATTTCACCGAAAAGGTAAGTTTTTACGTAAGATTAGTTAAGGTAGTAAGGTTTTATATATGTAGTATATAGTTTATCAACGGACCAATACTACAACTAGGCAAACTGCAGTTCAGAAAAACTCTACAAATGAATGTTTTTTCACGACTTTTGGAGAATTTGAAGACTTTATTTAAATGTCGTTAAACAACCGTTTCTAAACTATACTTCATCAGAAGTATTTAGGTCTTCCTTTGAACAAAAATTTTCAACTTAAATAAAACACTCTTTTATTTTCAAATTTGTAGCTTCCTACTTGTAATATACACAGCCCACGATACATACTCATATACATATTAAACTCTTAATATTACAAATGATATGATAGGTAAAATTATGATAAACTTAATGTGCTATTTTGATTATAAGTTTTAAAAATTCAACACTTTTATGAATTAATAAATAAAATAATGGGGTGTGCGAAAAAGTACATTTCATGAACAAATGACAACTGATTTGGAAACCAATTGATTGCGAAAGCTGTTTCCCGTAATAAAGCCTATGAATGGTTTAATGTCTCTGAAAAGTGAAATGCAATTTTCTAATCAACACTTTGAATTTCTTAATGAATGTACATTGCGCTGGACAATAATTAGGGCATGTTTCTAAGATAATTAGACAAGGACATCTTTAAGATAATCTTCAGTACATTGAGAAACTGTACCACGGAATATAAATTGCAACAAACATGAAATGACCTTAATCTTTTGTTAATATTACATCAAATTCTGTGACAAACTCTTAATGAATAGTCGTCCTCTTCTTTTTAAATAAATACTTTCCCCGTAAATGATTCCAATAAGAGTGAAAAGAACAAACAGAATCAGAACACGCAAGGCCCTTAAATCCATCAAAAGCAAAAGAATGTTCCACTGTACTCTATTTATGTAAATGGCGAATCCTTATTAGGATGAGTAGTGTTCATTACTGCATTTTATTTCACGGGTTGAAAGCCTACAGCCGAAGAAACGAGGTCTGCTTTCTTTGATCTAGAACAACTTCTGCAGACAATGATATATCCCACCCTAAATATGCAAATATTTGCTCATCGGATTACCCCGGAGGTTTGACCCTTCCCAAATTGCAAGGGCAAATCTTAATCGACTATTAGCCGTTCTGAGATTTTTTTTCTTCTCAATGGGAACGGTTTTCATTTGTGACATTATTATGATGCTTTTCATTTGGATCACCAGAGGAGTAGTCTTTGAATGGGCCATGTCGGCTTTTACTTTCGTGTTACTGTTAATGATAATTGATCACGTCCAGATGAGATGCAAAGCAATATTTATAAGTTGCGAAACCTGATTTCGTTTGTTTTTTATTGAGAAATTCGTGGCTTCTTTGAATCTGATGCCATTATCTGACAGTGTTGCGTTTGTTTAACTTTTTCTCTCACTGTTTTGTGTGGCAACAGCATTGCTATACAAAAAATTAAAAAAACTACCTTTTTTAATATCGTTATTGAATCTAAAACAACGGGGAAAACTTTTTGATTTACATATGAATTAAAGTTATTAATTTCTTTTTTACTTGAAAACTTTCAAGAGTGATTTTAACTAATAGCAACGTAAAAGAATGTTCCGTTGAAAATTCTGTTGAGTATATTTTCTGTCAATTTTCTGTTCAGTTGAAATGTAAAGCAATACTTAAGTTACGAAACCTGATTTCGTTTTTTTTTAAAAGTAATTCTGGCTTTCTTTGAACCAATAAATTTAATACCATTATCAGTATCGCGTTAGATATTCGTTAAAATAATACTAAATAATGTGTTTTTAAACATTTGTGTATTGATGACATTCATTTGTGTCTCATACACATAACATTTCGTACTTCTAATGAATGTTGTGACTACTGGTTGAAAATATCTAAACATTTTCTTTCATCCTATTACTAAAGCTCTGGTTAAGAATTAAGTACACTGCAGCATAAATTACGCGCAAAGCTCCCTTTTATACGCTAAAATTATTTTTATCTACTAAAAAATCAAAACCTCATAAAAAATTATGAGGTTTTAGTTCGTATCGCTCAGTTCATCATTTGAGATTTAGTTTCTAACGTGTGTGCATAAATACACACTCCTTTTTTGAAGATAACTCTCCTGTTTTCAACTTGAATGAGCTTTTTTAATCACTATTTTCACTTGCTGACAGTTTTCTCAAGAAAAAAAAAGAGATGAACGTTTTTATTCATAATCAAATCAAAAACAATCTATCACAGTTAAGCAGAAGAATTAGTGAAAAATTCTGATAAGAATTAGAGCGAAAAAAATTTGACACCGCACTTAAAAATAGATATAGATATTTTAGTATTTAATTTGTAATTAAAATTAAACTGTACGTATCTGTGTGCACTACTATATCTATGTGTACATATCTATGTGCATAGATATGTATCAAACAAGTAATAGTGCTTATGTATTTATTTGTTCCATTCAATTATTGTTCATGTGTTTTTAAAAATTCATAAATCAGATACACATTTTTTCAAATCAATAAAATAAATAAATTAAAATAAATAACTAAAATAGATACAATAAAACAATTGAAAAAAGAAGTACTAAGTAAGCAAAATAAATAAAATAGGATTTAAGATAAATAAATACCGTGGCTGTTTATACATTTGGCCTCTGTTCGCATTCCTATTGGTTCCTTATTAGTTTAGAATTTTCTCATTGGTGTTTGACTAATTTGCTATTTTATCTTTTAAGCTGTCTGCTTATCTCCACTTGACTTTTGTCGGATGTCTTTTCATCCATAAGCTCACTACGTTTTGCATTGAAAAAGGCGTTCCCTGAAACGCCGAAACATATGTTTGCAGTAATCTGCGAATTTGAACTTTTTAGACGTTTTTTTTACGTTAAAATAGGATTTAGTTTATATAATAAGTGACAGTTATTACTGCTCAAGGTTATGGTTGGGACTATTAGGCGGAATTATTACTGCACAGTTTTTGAAATCTTTGGCACTATATTTCAGCAACGCAAAAATAAAGCACCATAATCATCTTCCTGCTTCTGTTTTTCCTGCTGTCTGAAAGTGGAGCCAATATCCACGAATAATTTGAAAAGTAAATACTTTATCTTTTAACTTTTTCTGCTTTCGTTTTAGTGAATGAGATTATGGATGACATTAACATTTGACGATGAAGTTATCGTGTTTTAGACTGAACATATTTAATTTTCTTTTATACGAATTTAGTTCAAATGAAAGCAGAGTTTTCATTGGATTCAGTGAATAATACAGGTTGTCCGAGAAATATTCGTACAACTTCAAAAATTTATTGAAAAAGTAACAATAGGGTTACAGCGAAACTAATTAGTACATTAGATAGAATAACTCAAAAAGTTTTTTTCCCTATAACTTAAGTTATGAGACTCTTTCGTAGCACGAACAATATCAAGACGATAATCCAATTCCATCCACGACCGTTTCAGCATGCTAACATCAACAGTAGCTACAGCTGTTTGGATGTTTTGTTCCGTTGTGTTTGCGTATTGGATTTTGTTTCGATAAACCACGCGACACATTGAGATTTCTTTACGCGATCCGCCATTGAAATAGCTAAAGTGCTTTAATATTCCTTTGCGTGACATGTAGCGCCATGTATGGTCAGAAACACACTGCAGAAAAAAACTTTTTGAGTTATTCTATCTAATGTACTAATTAGTTTCGCTGTAACCCTATTGTTCCTTTTTCAATAAATTTTTGAAGTTGTACGAATCTTTCTCGGTACAATGAATAAGTAAGTTATTATTTCAGAACATTACTTTTTGGCATTTTTCGGAAGAACCAAGAACGCGCCCTCATTCTAATTCGTGTACGTTTGTGATATATAACCCAATTGCTGAAATTACCTTTGACCATCGCAAATAATGCCCCGACCGTTTAAAAAGAAACGCATCAAGTCCATCATCGCTGCGTGATGATGGACTTGATCAAAAAGTTTTTTTTCTGCAGTATGTTTCTGACCATATATGGCACTACATGTCACGCAAAGGAACATTAAAGCATTTTAGGTACTTCAATGGCGGATCGGGTGAAGAAAGCTCAATGCGTTGCGTGGTTTATCTAAACAAAATCCAATAAGCAAACACAACGGAACAAAACATCCAAACAGCTGTAGCTACTGTTGATGTTAGCATGCGGAAACTGTCATGGACGGAATTGGATTATCGTCTTGATATTGTTCGTGCTACGAAAGGGTCTCATAACTTAAGTTATAGGAAAAAAAACTTTTTGAGTTATTCTATCTAATGTACTAATTAGTTTCGCTGTAACCCTATTGTTTCTTTTTCAATAATTTTTTGAAGTTGTACGGATCTTTCTCGGTACAATGAATAAGTAAGTTATTATTCCAGAACATTCTCTTTTGGCATTTTTCGGAAGAACGAAGAACGCGCCCTCATTCTAATTCGTGTACGCTTGTGATATATAACCCAATTGCTGAAATTACCTTTGACCACCGCAAAGAATGCCCCGACCGTTTAAAAAGAAACGCATCAAGTCCATCATCGCTGCGTGGCATGTGGGCTCTCTCCTACACCTACTCTTGCCCTTCTTTATGCGCAATTTTCTAAAGCGTTCACTCTCTCTTTCATCTTTAAACGTCAATCTAACCTTTCAATTTCTTTTTGCTCCGTAGCGATCCCGAGAAATCGGCACAAAAAACCACTTGTCCCTGTATTCAACTTCGTCACGCCGTCTGGTGGGACGAGATTGAAATCAGACCACAGTTCTCCTCGGAGGTTGCCCCCTTGGACTTGTTTCCGAGGAAGATCTTCTTATGTGGAAATTTAGTTGTTATTTGGTTCAGGCTTGATTTTTTTTCCATAGTTGAGTTCAACAATGGCGTTGATGAGGTAGATCATAAATAGTATTGTTTTCCATACGGATTTTTTCTCCGTAAATAAATTTTGCATTATTTTTTTAAAAATGTGGTTTTCTTAAGTAGTCATAGGATAAGGAAATAATTTAACTACATTAAATCTTAGAGGATCATAAGTAGAATATTGAAGTTTGAATTCCTCGGGGAAAAAAAAGAATAATAATTAAATTAAAAACAAAATAACCCTTTTATACTGATACTAAGGTTTTGATGACAAATGAAAAAAAAAAAAAAAGAAAATTTTAAATGTATAGGATCAGATGGGGTAAAGAGAAGCATAATTTAAATGTTTCAACTTTAGATAATTTCCTTTCTTTTGGATGAAGGTAAAAAAAATATATATATATATATATATACGTCAATATTTTTTATATAGTTCATATCCAGTTACTCTCTGAGAGTAACTGGATGTGAGAGTAACTGTGGAATGCTCCACCGCACGACAACGTGGCATAATGGTTTGGGTGCGCAATTGCGTACAATTGCATATCACCCGTAGTTCGTATTCAGGGCACTATGACGGCCCAACGATACTTGGATAATGTGCTGCGGCCGGTGGCAATCCCTTACCTTCAAGGGCTACCTAATGCAATTTTTCAGCAGGATAACGCTCACCCACATATTGATCGCCTCTCCCAACATGCTCTGCAAGGCACACAGATGCTTCCCTGGTCATCATACTATCCTGACCTGTCACCAATCGAACATGTATGGGATGTGATTGGACGCCATTTGAAGACTCTGTCCCTGTCTCGTTCAGAAGACGAGCTGTGACAAATGAATGTTGAAAGGGAATGGAGAGGCATCCCTCTGGACACCATCCGCACCCTTATTGACTTTATGCCTAGACGTGTTTCTTCGTGTATCGCTGTCCGCTTTGGTCCTACATCCTACTGAGCCGACGCCATTCTCGCTCTGTATTCTGCCTATCATTTTGACCAACAGTCTCACCAACAGTTTAATTTCAAAAACTACCTCAAGTGTGGTAATTGAGCTTGTTTCTATTTAATCCATGTTTCCTTTTACCCTATTGGAACTTAAATTATTTGTATTTGATTTTTTATGAAATTAACTTTAATTAAAGGGACACAAGGAAGGAAGAAGATGGACAAACTAATTCTATATGAGCATCAGCTCTGCTTTGCCAAAACAAACCAAACTAAATAACATTTTGCAAAATTCTGCAGCTGAAAATGATATGATGATATTCCAAATGAGATTGTAGCAGGCAATTAATGCATGGAGCTGTCAATTTTCAATGTTCCTTTCCTTAGCACTTACATTAAACCACAGTCTTTCAATCAATGTAATATGTCAACTCAAATGTTTGTTTTCATTTCCATTAATTTCACCCTAGAATCTAAAAAAACAAATTTCAAACAAAATCATAAAATTAGCAGAAAAGAGAAATAGTTTAACCATAATAAACCTTAGAATATCATAAGTAGAATACTGAAGTTGCTGATAGACAGATTGTGATGCTCCAGCTACATTAAAAAAAGGTATAGGGCCGGTTGGGATAAAGTGAAACATAATTTCGATGCTTCAACCTTAGACCATTTCCTTTCCTTTGAACCAAGTAAGGCACAAAATTTTCTACAATGTGTCCAAGAAGAAAAAAAGTTCAAACAAAATCATAAAATTAGCAGTATTAACGATCAGTACAAAAGTTTTCAAATGTTGCTGTAGCTGCTAATTTGGGTTGGAGAAACTAATTCTGTGAGGGATAAGAATCAGCTCTGCTTTGGAAAACTAAATAAATAGCAATTTGCAACATTCTGTAACTGAAAAATAATAAAATCAGCAGTATTAACGATCAGTACAAAAGTATTCAAATGTTGCTGTAGCTGCTAATTTGGGATGGAGAAAATATTTCTATGAGGGATAAGAATCAGCTCCTGCTTTGGAAAATTAAATAAATAGCATTTTGCAACATTCTGTAACTGAAAAATCATAAAATCAGCAGTATTAACGATCAGTACAAAAGTATTCAAATGTTGCTGTAGCTGCTAATTTGGGATGGAGAAATTAATTCTATGAGGGATAAGAGTCAGCTGTGCTTTGGAAAACTAAATAAATAGCATTTTGCAACATTCTGTAACTGAAAAATCATAAAATCAGTAATATTAACGATCAGTACAAAAGTTTTCAAATGTTGCTGTAGCTGCTAATTTGGGTTGGAGAAACTAATTCTATGAGGGACAAGAGTCAGCTCCTGCTTAACTAAATAAATAGCATTTTGCAACATTCTGTAACTGAAAAATCATAAAATCAGCAGTATTAACGATCAGTACAAAAGTATTCAAATATTGCTGTAGCTGCTAATTTGGGTTGTAGAAACTAATTCTATGAGGGTTATAAGAGTCAGCTGTGCTT
Organism: Uloborus diversus; assembly: GCF_026930045.1. Lineage (NCBI taxonomy): Eukaryota > Metazoa > Arthropoda > Arachnida > Araneae > Uloboridae > Uloborus > Uloborus diversus. The sequence goes on from NC_072731.1 coordinate 251,676,712, forward strand.
TGCCAAACTAAATCAATGGCATTTTGCAACATTCTGTAACTGAAAATGGTATGATGATATTTCCAATGAGATTGAATTGTAGCAGGCAATTAATGCATGGAGCTGTCAATTTTCAATGTTCCTTTCCTTTTAGAATCTGCTTTCAACCATAGTCTTTCGATCTGTGCGATCTGCCGACCTAAAAATCAGAATTTCCACTGACATGAGGTCAGGTCATAACCGCACCGGAAGCCTTTGATGAAAGCATTCCAAAGTAAAATTGCTCAGTTCCGATTTTTCCCCTGTCATTCAACATTGAAGTATCCTTTATTTCTCAACTTATGATTGAAGTGTTTGCAATTTTTCGTTTATGATTTTCTATTAGAAGCACATTTGCTCTATAATAAAGAAAATGCAGTGCTACACAGGTAAAGATTATTGACGTTTTTGTTTCTTTGAATCATACATTTCGTGAGAAGACGTGGTATAAGATTGAAAGCTACCAAGGGGAATTCCTCTTTTACTGTTACATTATTTTTTAATTTCAAATATAAGTTATATCTGCTTATTTTCAGCATGTAAATGGTGTTCTAACCCTCTACTGTTTGCAGTTACTTTGAGGTCACATCAAATCCCAGCCTTATATTTCCCTATAGGAGCGTTATTTCTTTGTTGATCATTGCGACTTGCGTGGTGCTAATATGGCTGCTTTACTTTTAGGATGTTTCTATAGACAGAGGTCAATATTTCAGTCAGAGTCCTGTATTAAAAAATAAACGAGCTGATGTGTGCATCACATGACTTCCTTTTACTCCAATTTAATGTCATTCCCCCATTACTGGCAATTTTAATGTGATTCAATAGTTTACTCTCTAAATATCCCCAACAGTGGCCAAATTGAAATCAGATTTATAAAAAAAAACAAACAAAAAATAAAATAAGTAAAAATAAATAAAAAAAACCGCCAAATTTGTCGCCAAGTTGGCGAAAAAACTTGGCGACCGAAAGCTTGACGATGTGTCGCTAAATTATAACACCACTTGAGTTTGCATCGAAATTAACAACGATTTCCCCCCAAAAAGGGGCAAAAGACCCCTTTAGAAACACCCGAATGCAACCAAAAGGGGAGGTGCAACACTAGATCCCACTAGGAGTCTACGTACCAACTTTCAATTTTCTAGGACCTACCGTTCTTGAGTTATGCGACATACATACGCACATACGCGCATCCGCAGTACGCACATACATACATACAGACGTCACGAGAAAACTGGTTGTAACTAACTCGGGAATCGTCAAAATGGATATTTCGCTTGTCTATACGTTCTTAGACACTTATCTACGTGTGATCGAGTCGAAAAAAAACCTCATCATTCATTCGGGGATAAGTAAAATGTAAATTAAGGTCGATTTTTGAGAAAATTTTTTTCGTGAATATAATAGTACTTCCTTTTTTGTAAAAGGAAGTAAACAATCCGCACAAAAATTCATCTTATATGTGTTAAATACATCACTCTTTAACATAATGTGCGTATAAATATCTTTTTTCTGCACTGAATAATACTTTGGGCAGCAGAGGGTTAAATTATATATTAAGACCAAAACCCCGATAGCACGCTAGGTCACGGCAAACTCAGAAGGACGCCACTGTAAGTCAATGTTCACAGTCACAAAGAAATAGAAAAGTGACGTCTTACATGAGTCACGTCGTGACACATTTCATGTAATTCACTACAACGTCCGGCGATCCAACAATAAATTAATGACCGGTAATTTAGTGACATTATGAATACGTCACTGCCACGTCACTTTGTGACGTCGCCGCGGAGTGACATTCGGAAGTTGCTGCAACCTATTGATGACTTCGTAGTGATGTTTTGGAACTGCCACGTGACTTTCTCATAAGAGTTCAGTTTCAGTCACTGTGCTATTAGGGAAGGGATATAAGGATTGTCCTCGCAAAAAGATTATTAAATAATTGTTGAGAATCATAGCTATTATTCATAATTGTTATTATTCTTAACTAATTTATTATTATTAACATACAGTAGACCCTAATTTTACGCGGGTTTATTTTACGCGGTTTCGATTATACGCGGTTTAAGATTTGACACCTTTATTTTATTTTACGCGGATGCGGTAATGCAGACAGATAAAATTTTCCCCTCTTTCAAAATCTATACTTCTAAAGATTGCATATTACGCGTAATCAACTGCATTTTGACCTGCTAATAATTGAGCTTGGGAAACTGGATACATTCTATGCGATCGGTTTTAGAGCTCTTTCCAGAAGTAAAGTTATTAAACTCACACAGTTAGGAACTCCCTGGAAGAAGAGCTTTTAGGAGTGACAAAGAAGGCTAAAAGCAACGAGAATACCGACGTGGGTGACGCACAACCAAAAACGTTCACATTGAAAATTTTGAGCCATTCCTAGACAATAGAAATGATTTTTCTGATTTGTTAGTGAAGGAAGATTCTATCATGGAAATGACGTAAGTAATCAAGGATGCGTTAATGCTGTACAAAGAACTACAGAGAAAAATTCTTAAAAGACTATCCTAGCCGCAGCTTCTCTTTATAAACAGGACACGAAATTTATTTATTTTTTCTTTATGTATGTTGTGCATAAAAGTCGATATAAGTACACATTAAACTTATTATACAATCAGTCATCACTAGAATGAAGTATTTTGTTATCTACGGAAACAAATCCCTATTTTAAGACTAGTATTAAGTCTCAATTATTTACGCTGTTTCGATTTACGCGGCATTTCCGTAAAACGTAACCCCCGCGTAAAATGAGGGTCTACTGTATGTTTAACAGTTCGTGATATATTACTGCACGTAGTTGTCGTTTGGCTCATTGAGTGAAAAGCTATTCATGAAAAAAGTAAAGTGTAAATAGTTTTTACAATAATAATTGGAACACGTTAGTTTTTAACTGAATTTATGTGGAATAAGTAATTTAACGTATAGCAATAACAACAAATAACTGATATCATATACAATTGTAGATTACGTAGGTTTCCTTTCTTTTGTTAACTAAGATTAATTTGAAATACACCGCCAGCTCAGTCAATTCCAGCCGAGGACTGCAGTTTCGTGCTTATTAGCACCCATCAGTCCGGCATAGGAGTCTCTGAGCTGGAGGTTGAAAACCTCTTAAGGAAGCCTAGAGTGCCAAACAAACTGGTAGCTAATACAAGAATTAGCACTGACCAGACGAGTGACCGAAACAATGGTTCGGTTCAACTCGTATATTCAAGGCAAGGCAGGTATATTCAGTAAGTTACCACACTATAGCCAGTATAGGGCGGTAACTTACTGAATAAGATTAATTTGTTGAAAATTTCATCAACAGTAATGTGAACATATAAGTATCGATTATTTCAAATATTCTTTATTCTTTGAAATTTGTTTATTATGTTTCAGTAAAAGTTCAAAATCTTAAGCAATTTAAGTTCCTACCTACACATTTGTCTCTGAGCCAGAACTTCGTGTCTGCTAGGCAAAAAGTTTCTTTTTTTCTGCATAATTTGCATTTTCCTTGCAAAGAAGAGAAAGATGTTATCATACACAAACCATCTATGCAAATTACATCTGCTGCTATAAAAGAAAAGCTTTGTTCTTACAAATTAGATTTCTATAATTGCGATAATCAGCATATTGCATTTGTGAAACCAAAGCTTCAACATCTTATTTACTCACGTAATATATAAAACTGACAATTTCTGAGTAAGTTATTATCTTAGTCTTGTAATTAGAGTGGTGGTTAGGAAGGGAAATCAAACTCACAAAACGTATGAAACAAACCAGTTTTTTTGATACTGTATACCAGTTAGCTTTCAGTACTGCAATCAAGAAGAACCAATAATGACATTTTGTAACTGAGTCATTATCTTGATGAAGTTGGAGAGAAGGAGAAAGAAAGAAAATTTTTGAAACAATCCTAAGCGAGAAGAGGTCTTTATGCTGTCAATCAAATGAAATGTGTCACTACGTGAACTGTAAGAAAAGTTAGTATAAACTGAGTTATGCAGTGGCTCATTATTTACTGTATGATCAGAGTTGAAAAAATTGGGAAAGAAAAAAGTGCAATTTTTAGTCTCTCCTTTAGTCCTTTAATCCCTATAAAATTCAAAAGTCAAAGCTGCCCCTATTTTTTTTAAAGTGTTAGCTTCCGATTTAAGACCCTTGTTTTTTCTTTAAATTTTTTATGCTAGGTTCGTTCAAAAAAAAAAAGGGCATCACGGGACGCTCGGCAGAAGTGATACGTTTCATAGAATTAAATTATTATCATTATTTAATCCTATGAAAGTAACAATTGGCTCATATTAGCAATAATAAGCAACGAAATTTTTGCATTAAATGTTATCTAAAAATCTTGCAAAAACTGCATCAAGTACAGTTCCGTGACTTGTAGTATTGATGCACATCTGCAACGACTTCCATTGAAATAGCCCTAAAATAATGATTTGTAAATAAATATTGAATGTTTGAATACGTAAGAGAGAGAGAGAGAGAGAGAGAGAAAGGTGCCTGTTGGTTAGATTTTTATTTAAAAAAAAAAAATTGAAAAAAAAAAAAAAAAAAGACGGGAAAATTGCTCTAAATGAAAAACAATTTTATTCTTTGATCACCATTCAGACTACTTTTAAACATAAGTTTTGATGTCGGCGCAAAAACAATAGATGCGACGTTTCTAAATATTTCGTTTATCAGAAAAAATACTCCAACTTACGAATTATTTGAGATTTTACTCTGTGATGAACAAATTAAATGTTTATTTATTATTTTTGTTTTCTCGGCCGTCCCCAGCCCCCGCGTTGCGGAGTGTGCCGGGATGAAGTTCGTTTAAAATGTGTACACCTTATTACAGTTCAAAACAATAAATGAAGTGAGATATTTTTAGTATAACTAATCGCAAAAATGTTTTTGTTTCGAAAATAAATTTAAAGATTTAATGCTGTTTTCAATATATATTGTTTACAATGTTATAGTTATTATATTGTATTGTTAAACTCACCTTTCGTTAGGAGATTGCGTTATGTTGCGACGATCATCCATCTTCTGTTAGCTTCCTTACTTTTTCTACTATCACTTAATGCTTAAAGGTGACCCAAAGAATAAAGAAACAGAATTTTCCCTGCATGCACGCTTCTGTCGTATGTGCGAACGAAAGGAATGCCAGACGAGAATTGCGCCGTTACGCGTTATGTCACAAATCGATTTACCCTCCCATAAGAAGTTATCACTTCAAAAAATGTTCTATCCTTCTTCAGGAAACAGGTTACCCATCGCTAGTTATAACGAATCTGAATATAGCCGGACCTCAATATATGGTTCCCCCTCGGGACTTCTCGAAACTGATCTTACAAGCGGGGTAACCTTTTAACCAAATCATACTCCATTGTCAATAAATAAACATTGATATAAATAATATAATTATTTGCAAAAGTGCTTAAAAATATCAGTTTAAAGGCTACAACTTTTTAAATAAGTTAAATCAAATAAAATTAATAGAATCAATAAGAAAGTATAATTTTTTTTTTTTAAATTTTAGTTCGTAATAAAGTCGTAAACATACAAGCTCAAACAAAGTTACTCAAGCAAAGTAATCCTGCTTAAAATAATTTATAACAAAGGACTGCTCTCCATATACTATTATTAATCCATAATACAAGATTGTAGCAATTTTTCTTTAATTGTTGTACTATGCTTTCTAAGTTTTGTATTTTATGAATTGTGTACTACGAAAACTTTTGACAATAAATTTGTGGGGCACTGAAATCACCAGAAGGAAATTTAAAAAAAAAGTGACCATATAAACGATTACGGCATTTGAAACCTGTACGTACATCCGATAATCCACAACATAATATTATTATTCAATGAGCCGCGACTTTAGAAAAGTGACCCTATATCGAGGTCTGACTGCAGTTATGAAGTATCAGAGCGTCTAATTTCCACCGTCACGTGTGGGGCAAATCGGATTAATTTTTTCCTTAATTTTTTAAATATAGGGGAAAATTGTCGAATTCTGAGTGCTTGTGTTCCCATCTTCGCATAATACACGTGGTCATGTGTACGTTACTACCATTTGCAGAGGAACATGAAAACTAACTGTGAAGAAGAAGGCGGCATTATATTTGTTTGTATTGTCTGGGTGTGTGAAAAAATATTCATATGTCGTTTCACATAACAATCTTTTTATTAATTTAAATGTATAGTATTAAATTTTGAAAACGCGACTTGAATAAGATAGACTAAACAAAGCTGTGAAATTAATGAAATTTAAATGAGTTCGATGGCTTTGAAATATTAGCCCTCCATTATTGTGCGTGAAGTAATGCTTTTATTTCTCTGTAATTCATTCTCGGAATTACATTCCAACTCGGTTATAGTGAAAACTGTGCTAACAACTTCGAAAATTTTCAGTCCCTTCATTTGCCCGTAAACAGTAGGTTAGACGGGGCACGTTTAAGAAGATTTTTTTTTTAAATGAATTTTATAATTTTTATGTTTTAACTTTATTTTAGATATTGCAATTTTATGAAGCAGTTAATGAAGTCAAAATTGGTATATTCAGTTGTTGCTCAGTTTATGTTTTTAACCGTTAAAAAATATATTTTTGAGTCCAAGTCAGTTGCGTAAACGTGCCCCGGACACGGGGCACGTTTGCGCATATTTATTTTGACACCTAACGTGGTTCTGTTAGGGTTTTGAATACAATGTCTTACCATCGTTAAAATAAAGCAAATTTATTACAGACTGAATAGTGTGTAAAGTAAAAGCTGAATGGGCATGAAGACAGCACTACATGATTGTAAGCTATAAGATGCAAATTTGTAACTCAGTTGAAAATTAAATAGTGTTATTCAAAACTAAATAGCCTGAAAATACTAAAAGGTTTTGAGACAGTTCGGAGCGATTAAAGCATCAAGGCGCGTTTAGAAGTAAGACACCGTAAGAATGTGCGTAAAGGTGCTCCGACGTCAACGCGTAAACTTGCCCCGTTGCTAAATTTGGATTTATTTTTAACGTGAGAAAAAAAATAACATTTCTGTTCATACAAGTACAATTCTCTAAAAAGGATAAAATTCTGCTAATTTTTATATATTTGTTCTTTCTTAACTAAATATTGTTTATTCACAATAAGCTTCAAACTGTCCTACACAAAACTTACTCAACTTGGTAGAAAACAGATTTTTATTTCTGCATGCTAGATCGAAGCTCGACTGATGCTCAAAAACTTGTGAGAATATTTGCTAGGGAGTAGCATCAATCTGTTACGACTGTTGGCTCTCCAGTTATAATTCGTTTTGAAACGAGGTGATGTGTGCATCACATGACTTCCTTTTACTCCAAAATAATGTCATTTCCCCATTATTGGCAATTTTATTGTGATTCGATTGTTCACTCTCTAAATATCACCAACAGTGGCCAAATTGAAACCAAATTAAAAAAAAAAAATCTCCAAGCTTGTCGCCAAGTTGGCGACAAAACTTGGCAACCAAAAGACGGACGATATATCGCCAAGTGGCCGACAAATTATAGCACAACTTGATCTTGCATAAAAATTAACAATGATTTTCCCTCCAAAAGGGGCAAAAGACCTCTTTAGGAACATCCGGATGCAACCAAAATTAGATGTGCACAACTAGACCCCACTAGGACTCCACGTACCAAATTTCAACTTTCTAGGACATACTGTTTTTGAGTTATACGAGATACATACACACATATGCACATACGCACATACATACGTACATACGGACGTCACGAGAAAATTCGTTGTAATTAACTCGGGGGTCGACAAAATGGATATTTCTGGTGTCTGTACGATCCTAGGCATATATCCACGTGTGGTCGAGTCGAAAAAAAAAAAACTCAACATTCATTCAGGGGTGAGCAAAATGGAAATTAAGGCTGATTTTTGAGTGAAATTTTTTTCACGAATACCATACTTCCTTTTTTGTAAAAGGAAGTAAAAAAAGCGCTGCGTAAACGTGCACCGGTCTACCCTATATATATTTTTCTATAACGTGATTTGGTTATAGCCAATTTAACATTATGTGCTCTTAGATGAGGATTGGGGTATCAAGAAAGTTTCCCTACATTTTAGTAAACTTGTTTTGTTTTTTTAGGAATTCACGTACTCCAGCTTCAAAACCTATGAAGAATAACTTAGTAACACGTTATTACGCTATGTTGTATGAAAATAAAGGTTTAAATGCTGAATACTAAGGGAGATGTAAGCTACAGGTGCAGGGAAACGTCAAATCGCGCAAAGTGAAATAGAATAGTAATTCAGCCATAAAATCGCAGATGAAGAAATACGCAAACATTTTGTTTCTACTTTTGAACCCCACCTCCGTTTCACAAACGAGATCCAGATATCCTACGCCTTATCAGTCGGTTTCTTAATGTGTAATTTATGTCAACTCACAACTGTAATTTCTTCTTATGCTCTTTCAAAGAGCACAACACTTAAAGAAAGGAGAAAAAAAATAAATTGATTTTCTTTACGAGGCTACTCTTGTGTAAGACACATGATAAAAAAAGACGAAGGAGTTGTTGATAACCATGGTGAGATTTAATTCATTTGTCTCGGATGAAGTTGTATAAAAACAGCAAATGAAAAACTGCAGGTTTTAACTGAGCGAGACAAAAAGCATGAAATTATTAATGGTATAAAATTAGAAATTTGATAAGCATGTAGATTAGTATTAGATGTGGTATGAACAAATTATACTTTACAAATAATGTTTTTTTCTCAATTTTAATGAGTTTTAAGACTACAATTTTTTGGAGTGGTATCAAAACAATTTAACAACTCAGATCTTCTTAAAAGTATTCGGTCTGCCTTTATAAAGAAAGCAAACAGATAACTTTTTTTAATTAAAGAGATCTTTTAGATACATTGTTCTTCACTGTTTTTGTAGTATAACACATTAATAATTCTGAAAAAAAAATTTAAATATTGAACTGTGAAATTTTATTCATTGGTCGTCACAACAAAAAGTGTTGCTATTTTCTTTTGTGAGAGATTTGGTCCCAGTAGACATTATAAAAGATTCTAACTTATAAACGTTATTACATTGACCGCAAGAACCCTTTCCGAATTCTCAGGGCGCCTTGCGTTTGGTGTGCAGAAATTGACTGCGCTTGGATAACTTTAGTTGTCACACATCACCCCATGTTTCAGTATGAGTGCATTTCCACCTTCAATGGCTCTGTTTTGAAAGTACAAAGTTTTTCCGTAACGACTTGTGAAAGTTGTTTTTTAGTTACAAAATATTCCAACTGACGTTGGGAAAAATATTTCGTTGCAACGAATTTCTGAAAAAAAAAAACTCTTTGTTAAAATGAGATTTTTTTTATATATCATCTAAATGCGTTTTAAACGGGACCGAGCATTTTGTTCGTTGTAACGAAAATTTCGTTGTATCGGTATTTGTTGTAACGGGATTTCACTGTATAAAGCTTGAAGCTTTTGGAAAAATGCAATCTAATTCACGATAACTTAGCCAAACAATTTAATAAATGTATTATTTCTTCATTTCCACTTCTTCGGAGTTTAAATAACATTTTTCTTTTATTCAGTAAATTACCGCCCATTAGCCAGGGCTAAAGCAGAAATACATGGAATACTCCGCCAGCTCAGTCATTTCCAGCCGAGGACTGCAGTTTCGTTCTTATTAGCACTCATCAGCCCGGCATAGGAAAGTGACTGAGCTGGAGATGGAAAACCTCCAAGGAAGTCAAGAGTGCGAAACAAACTGGTAGCTAATGCAGGATTAGCAAATCAGACAATTTTCCATCTCCAGCTCAGTCACTTTCCTATGCCGGGCTGATGAGTGCTAATAAGCACGAAACTGCAGTCGTCGGCTGGAAATGACTGAGCTGGCGGTGTATTCCATGTATTTTTCTTTTGTTTAGCAGTTAAGATAAAATTCTTTAATTTTCATTAATAAACAAAAGACTTTCAAACTACATATTTACGCATAAAATATCGAATAATATTCTCCGTTAACAACGGATGCCCCCCTCCTCCTCCTTCAAAAAAGAAAAAAAAAAAAACGCTCCAACATTCTAGAGTATCTGCTTAATTTCTTTTAGCGTCGCAGGATTATCATTTATAAAGTGATTTCCATTTTTTTTTTCGTTTTATATTTTCCAACAAGTATTATGGATCAGAATATATTGAGGAATAAAAACGCCTATTACACATTGAATTCAACGAAACAGTCGATGTAGCAACAATACTTTGAAAGCTAACGTATTTTTTTAATCTTAAAAACATATCATTTTTAGCTCAGTTACACTGCATGAAGTCAGTTGAAATTTGCTGAGGAATCTACAGGTAGTTATCAAAATAATGGAAACACCTGTGAATAAAAGTGACATTTTTGAATGTGCTTCGAAAGTATTAAAGAATAAAACTAGATATCTGTTGTTATTATTATTATTATTATTATTATTATTACAAATAGCAATGTACATATTCTGGTAGTATATGATTTATTAACTGGAGTTCTGGACGTCTTGTATTTTTTTTAAGCGCGTGAAATATTGAACCTCTCAAATTTAAAAAGAGGCCAAACTGTTGGAGCGAGTCTAACTGAAGCAAGTGTAACTGAAACATCAAATGTTTTGGTGTTTCTAGAGATACAGAATCTAAAGTCATGACAGCATACACGCAGCGCGGTAAGACAAGCTCGGCAAAGCAAAATAGTTGACTCAAAGAGAAGCTTAATGAAAGAAACCGACGGTATTGAAGAGGATTATAATGTCTAAAAAGCGAACAATATTAGCAAAAATGACCAGAGAACTCAATCACCATCTGGATTCACCAGTGTGAGTGATTAGAGTCAGAAGGCACCTTTATCAACAGAACATTTATGGCAGAGTAGCGATTCCCAACACACTTGTCACAGAGGGTTTCCATTATTTTGATAACTACCTGCATATTAACAGATAAAAATGAAATGTAAGCTGCCTCCTAGTACACAACTCTAACTTCGTAAATTTTAGCAAGGTAAAGTTTGTAACAAAAAAGAAAAGATTGATATAAGATTACAAAGAAAAACAACCATGGCCATTCACTGCGTTGTTTGACATTTTTTCATCTAGTAATTCTTAATTAAAAGGGAAGTAGTTAAGATATACAGGTCTTTATTAAAGTTATTTAGTTTCGTAAATATTATAATATATTTCATGTTTAAAATATAAATTTTACAATCTCAAGTTTTCCAATATATTTTAAATTGTATTCAAGCAAGCTGAGGCATATATGACGAGATATTTAGTGTGTGTATTCATTACTTTAAATTAATCAAGAGGTATAAAAATATAAGTTTTAAAGAGACTATTAGAAAGTACGTAAGAGTAAGCTTCTTCGTCCCATTCTTGATTTTTCGCAGGATATTTCTATTTCATAACACAAAAAACAGTTAGAATCTTGCAAAAATGATATGACCTCAATTGAATATCTTAATAAAGTTTTCTACCTGAAACTTCACAACACAAAAAGGTTCTCCATTTTTTTCACAAAATTAATTTCTGAAGTGTTTTTTAAAATTATTAGGAGAAAGTGAGTAAAACCGGTATTTTAAGCTTTGAAGTTATAATCTACTAATATGAAGTTATAATAAGATATTTAGAGATTTTCTTAAATAAAATAATACAATCATACATAATCTAGTATGTATATCATATATAATCTAATAAGATAAAATCATATATAATCAAATATGAAATTATAATAAGATATTTAGAATTTTTCTTAAGATAAAAATTAGTCAGCATACGTCCTTATACATTTGAGAGGTACAATCCTGAGTTTGATGTGGATAGTTACTTTATTATTGTTCACTTTTGGGTGCTTCAGGAGTGGGGCAAAACCAGACAGCAAGTGGAGTAAAACCGGACAGTGTAATTTCAACTGCAACGAAGACTGATACAAAAAGTTTGATCAAAAGTTGGAAAAAGCAAGAAAGACATAAACTATACAAAAAGAAACACAAAATCATGATGCTTTTGAGACTATTCTGGAAAAAGTTGATATTTAAAAAATTTTTGTATTCACACAAAATACTTTTTTTTTACCAAATAAAATTTCGCCAGCTGTAAAACTTTGTATTCCAAATGTAGTTTCTAACTGCCCTACTCTAAAATAAAATTTTCTCATTCATTCGAGCATTTATTTCGAAGCTATAGCTATTTATTTGACGGATGACCATGTTCCCCCTCCAGAGCCTATATTTTACATAAATGTGCAATTAAATCTTTTTTCCATTAAAAAAAAAACCTTTCTACTCGCATACCATCAAAACAATCCAACTCTTTTATTTAATTTCATTTAGTGTTACCATTTTAAGGAAAAAAATTAATAAATAGCAAAGACGAGAATTTAATGAAATAATGCAAAAAAAAAATCAAAACATTACCAACGATAATTAATTGATAATAAATGCAAAGTACAGCCATCAGAGGAGAAATTTACAAATAACAGTAACAATTCTTCATTTTTATTTCAACATTTTTTCCATTACTGGTGCATAAAAAATACGTTAAATGATTTATTAAAAAAGACAAACTGTTTCTTGTGGTTTATGGATTTTTTTCTTAAGCAACAATGTTTCTTGATTGATTAAAGACGATTTGAAGTTATTGTTTTTTAATATACCCTTTTCGTTTTTCGTCTTTAATATGCTCCTCTGCCTCACGAAGAAGTTTCATAAGAGTTATGAAATAGAAATGTATTGAATAAAGCCTAAATTGCACCAGCATGCTTTTAATAGAAATAAATGGCATTCCAAAACACGATCCAAACAAATAACTTTCTTCAAAGTGGGGAAATAGTTTCTCTGCATTAAAAGAGTCTCATCCGTAAATATGAGAACTGGTTCCTTCATTTATCCGTAACGCCCGTCACGTGACCATACGGTCACCGCGGCTCACGAGACCACCACGATTTTTCTGCAGAAAACGACCGAAACCGCCAAGACCAGACACTTCAGCACTGGGGTCAAACCACAATGGCGACCTCGCCCACTGGATTCACCTCTCGGTATTGCCAAAGAAAAATGGCGCAAGATCTCCCATTGTCTGGTTCTCTAAAACAAGGCAGCGCTGAACGATCATTGTTGCTGGTCCTTTATTAACATAACAATTTGGTGCTCCTGACCCATCCGGAGTGCTGCTAATTCCCATCAATGTGTTATTACGCGCGAATTTGTGCTATCAAATTGTTCGCAACCTGTTTGGAATTGATACCTGTCATTTGGAAGACGCGTCGGCACTACTTTTGTTTTCGTTTTGAAAGGGAATTCTCGGAAGGAAGAAACAAATGTTATTTGAAAAGTAAAACGCATGTAATTTAAAAGCTGAAACAAAATAGCAATGAATAAATAAACAGTCTTATTTCGAAGGAGCTAGGATGTAAAATAAATAGGTTTCGAGTACATTGAAATGTGACAAAATAATTTTTTCGGCATACATATTTGATACATTATTCTAGAATTCTTTATTGAACTTTTATGGGTGCATGATGTTCAACTAGAATTAAAAATCTGTCGCTTTATGAACTCATTGGCCAATAGAATTAACCGCATACACTCGTGAAAAATACTGAAAACAGAATGGAATGTTTATGAAATCTTCAAAATTTTGCCATTTGCCAGAATTGCCAGATGAAAAAAAAATAATAAAACCGCAATAATTTGATTTTTCTTAATTTCAATCTCATTTTAAACAAAAGGCACAACCATTTTCCCCCTTTCCCCCTTTGTCGCTTTTGATTTATTTCCAGTTTCATAAAACATTTAAAATCTCCCCCCCCTATTATGTCAATAGGTATGATTAAAACTGAAAAACAAGGAAAAACGGGGGGGGGGGAGAAAATTTCGTGTCGGTGAAAAGGGGGGGGGCGCCTCTTTTTCTATGTAATTCCTCAAATATGGCTTCTTAGCTATCTTCGTACATGTTGATGTGAATGATATAAACTGTGGTAGGACTATCAAGATCAAGTCTGGTGTCAAAGCTTGGGTTTTTCTCCAAGATTAATAAAGATCAAGAGTTTTTGAATTTTTTTTTTGAAATTCTTTTGGGTATTGGGTTTTATTGATGAAACAGATAAATTTATTAAATACTTGATCGATGAAACATATTTTCACTAAAACATAATGTTTCGACTAAGCAATCAATATAATAGAGGTATATTTCATGAAAGTGTTAAGACTATGTAAAAATAATTTTTTTTGGAAATTAATTGGCCAAATAAATAAATAAATTAATAAATAAATAAATGAATAAGTAAATCTTCTCCGCCTTGGATGTAATTTTTCTGTCTGTCGTAAATGGTTCCTGTCTATCTACCTTGTACTGTCTGCATAATTATATCAATTAAAGACAGTAAAAAAATCATTATTTTTAAAATGTATTCTTATTTTATTCATTTATTTAAATTGTTTCTAGCAGCAGTCTATTATTTCATGTCATTTTAAAGACACTATTTTTAAGAATTATTCAGAAGAACATTTTAGAATTTAGTGTTGATATTATTTAAAAGTTATGATTTAAAAGTGAATATAATCCAGCAGTTACAGGATATTAGTAATTACAAAACGAAAAAACACTTTAAAGTTTATTAGTCACTATCTTCGGTTTTTCTGCTTAGATCTTCGGAAATTTATGAATCCGATCGTAGGGTTTTGCGAAAAATATGAATGGTAGCTCCGATTACGATGACGTATTAGAACATGCGCTACAAAAAACTGTAATTAATTAACTAAACATATGTAATCAAAACTTAAGAAGATAGTGTGCCTGAACCATTTCAACGATTTCTCAAAACGTTAATCATGTACAACAGAAAAAGATTAAAACTTCTAATTGAAACATGTCTGGAAGCAAAAACTCTAACCTTGTAGATTCATTAATCTTATAGTCCATTTGTAAATACCAAATGCGGAGAATACATGAATACGTGGCTAAACCGCTCGTTGAATCAAGACCTATTGAACTCTGTGATATTACGACAATAAGCGGTCACTATTCTTACAAAAAATATTTTTTATTTAGACTATTGTATTCTGGAGAGTTAGGGCTGTTTTTTTTTTGCTGACGAATTATAGCATAAGTGCATCTCGGGGAAAAGAGGTGGAAAAATAAGAATTTAATTTTACTACCGCTACAACCAACCTCTTAATACATTTCTTTGCGTACACTTAATGTGTCTTTTTGAAGGAAAAAAGAAAACAAATAAAAATAAATAACGTCGCTGGTTAAACGTGGTTGGTTACTCTACGGGTCACTTTAAAATAACATCGCGGTGCTTTTACTGTGCTGTCGTAAAAGTAGCCCACCTCACTTTTTTTTTTTTGAAAACGCGCATGCGATTTTTTATTTGAAAATGACTTTTATAGTTTTAACTATTTGACTTCTTTTTCAAGCAACGAAAACGAAGAAAAAAAGGAAAAAAAAGGGAAAGTATAAAAGTTAAATATGGTTCGATGGATTTTTTTTTCAAACTAATTCTTCTTGATGCAAAGTTTTCCCCATAATAACTACTCATTCAAAACATTAGTTGGTGTCAATTTCTAACTCAGAGATATTTGCCTTAGTTTTTTGAGATTTCAAACTTTTCATTCATTCTCACAGGAAAAGAAATTTGCTTCTTGACAGTTGACTTTCTGCCAATGAAATATTTTTTTAAATACATTTTTAACTTCATTACTTCAAAATGTAAGTTTTATTAAAATTTCTTTCAAGAACGTTTATTTGAGGAAATTTGCCTGAAAACTAATTAAAATGAACGTAGTTAAATAAAAAAACTTATAAACTAATTAATGAATTATTTTCTTTTAAATGACAGGTATTTATGTCTAATTTTTTTTTTTTTTTTTTTTTTTTTGAGCAATCACGATTGCTTATAGTTCTCACTTGACTGTTTTGAATTCCTATCATTTTATTTTCCCACCAGCACCCTTTGCCAGCACCACCGCCGCGTCGACGGGCCTCACGATGTTGCTCCTCTTGCGAAAACCGTCTCCAGGTTGCTCCATATCTTACACACACACGCATACACTCACACACCTACACACACATACACACACTCAGGCATGCGCACAGACACAAACACAAACACACACACACGAACGCCTACACACACACACACGCGTACACACACAGCACTGCATACACAACATGCACACACATGCATACATACACACACGCACCCATACACATGCGCCTACACAAACACACACACGCTCGTGATTGCGAAAAACATAATTTGAATTCAAGATGCCAAAAATTCAAATTAATATAATTTTTTTAATTTCTTGTCGTTAGAAACAAGTAAACTTTTTTGAAAGTTAGTTAGGGGAAAACGTAAAATGTTTATTTTCTAAGAAATTATTCAGTGGTAAGTGTAAGTGCAGTAACTGTATGAAAGTTACTCTTTATCTAATTGGATTTACAACAAGAAATGAACGTGATCAACGATTACCCCAGGGATCAATAGTTGCACCATGCATAGGTGACAGCATTTCATATGACTCACAGTGTTTAATTTTAGTATTTACAATAGATGTGAAAGCACTAACCAAAAGAAAGCAAATGAAAAATAAACTTAAAAACAACGTAACAAATAAATTTATTTATTACTCTGAAAGTTTTATTAAACAATAAAACTTTCAGTGTAGTAGGATGTTTTTTGGAACCCATCTTCGAAAGTTAGTAAGCAGTTTAAGAAATTCTGAATTTTAAAAACGAAATAACATGTTACGATTGAATAAATGTAGTCACTGAGTGGGCTAGGATTTCTGGCAATATATCCCTTTTTTATTGTTTTTTAAAGTAAAAATTTGGCGTTCGTTATTGATCCCAGAAATATAGCGATCAGGAAGAACACCGGCTTACGATACAGCGAAAAAATGATTTTCTCTATCCAAAAAAAAAGAAACGCTTGCAGATCTTTTATTTTGAGGTTAAAAAGGAATACCGCATTGGGCTTCTGCTACTAAAAATGACAAAAATAAAATTCAGAATGAAAAAAAAAATAATAATTTGAATTTTGACCTCTTGAATTCAAATTATGTTTTTCGCCATCACGAGTGTGTGTGTATGTAGGCGTGTGTGTTTATGTGTGTGTGGGGGAGGGGTATGTGTGTAGGGGGTATGTGTATGTGTGTGTAGGCATGCGTGCTTATGTCTGTATGCAGTCATGAGTGTGTGGGTACTTGTGTGTAGGCGTGTGTGTATGTGTAGGTGTCTGTATGCATGCGTGTGTGTGTATGTGTTTGTACGTGTGTATGTGTTTGTTTGTGTATGTGTGTAGGTGTATGTATATGTTTGTGTGTGGGTGTGTACGTGCGTGTATGTATGCTTGTAAGTGATATGGATGCAACCTGGAGACGGCTTTCGCTATAGGAGCAGCATCGTGAGGAGCCGGTCGACTGTGATGATTGCTCAAAAAAAAGCTATTATAATAAATAAATAAATAAATAAAAAGTAAAACTAAAGAAATATTTTTTAAAGGAAAAATCTGTTTTACCTCTTTCGTTAAGGTAAAAACACATTAAGGTTGACAAATTTTCATCAGCTGAAGTCAACTCATTTTTGTAATAAATGTGAACAAATCTGCAACTATTTTTCTCTTCCCAGGGAAAGAAAAAGCTAAAAATATGCTGATGTGCACCTTTTAGGCTTATAAACTAAAAATGAAATAAAATAAATTGCAGCTTTCATATTACGATGATAGCAGTAGCATCGCAATGATAGCAGGGGTGGGGGTGGGGGTCCGCCCCGGGTAACGCCCACTAGAGAGTAATTCTGAAATGTTCCCTATGAATGATATGTCCCCATGAATGAACATATTTTAACATTTAATTCATTAAATTTCAACGGAAATAGAGCACAGTACTTTGAGAAGGGAGCGGTAACAAACGCGCGTCTAGGGCAATTTTACGTTCAGCGAATTTAATTTATTCTTTGTTTTTTTTTTATCTAAACTTTCATTACACACAAAAAAAAGAAAAACAAGTTTTTGAAATGGGGTCGTTTCCAAAATTCTAAAAGTATTTTTTTTTCTAAAAGAGCATACTTAAAAACATAGGATCTGACCATTTTTTAAATAATTTGTTTAAGTTTAATATTTTTAAAAAATTACTTAAATCGGCTGGCTTTCAGTGTTCATGCTTCTATCCGATGATATCACAAATGATGAAATACCATTTTGTGTTGCCATTCACAGAGCAAAATATTTAATTCGCATCTTTACTCACGTGTATTGGCAACGATATGGTTGATATAGCAAGCGCAGAGCGCAATTTTTATCCGCTTCTTGATTATCATCACGTGGAATCGCGATAGAAAGATGCGGCAAAGTGCATCGTTTGTGACGTCATCAAGACCACGCCTTGTTTGAAAAATCAGACATTTAAAAAAACTAATTAAAAAATAACTGTTGGGAAAATGGAAGTATTTTCTGGGTCTATGTTATTTTATTTTATTATTATTAATATTTTTTGCTTATTCTATCAATTTCAGTGACAAAAAGTACTACTTTTGACTGAAGGAAACAACCTCATTGTACAAATTGCCTGTTTTCACAAAAAAAGGGGGGGGGGAGTGAAAGGGAGTTGGAGAGGACACCAAAAAATACAACCAAAGGTGACACCCGTGCTAGGAACGCCACTGATGATGGATCATCCGTTCCAAATTCTTCTGACACGTTGTAACGAAAGCTGACAGCATTAAACTCATTCAGTACATTTTCATGTCGGAAAATAAGCCAAACAAGATACTAAACTTTCCTATTCATCATGTCTTAATTTAACATCTTTCAAACAGAGTACAGACCCCCACAGAGATGCAAATTATGATGAATAAATTCTTTAAGATTTGTCTCAATAGAAGCCCATCCATAACTGTAGAAATGTCATCCTGACATTTAAAAGACTTATTGATATAAGTAGTTGTGCTGATTCTTTTTCTGATGTAGATTTGTGACCATACCGTTGTTTTATAACTTTTTACTTTTTTGCATTCTCTAGTGACCAGAGCTTTACTTCGAGCGAACATGAGTTGTTACGGAAATAACAAAGAGTACTTAGAAGGCCAAAATTATACGTTTTGGCGAAAAATCAGGGAAACATAAAAACAAGCTTACTTAATTTGTTAAAAATAATAATAACATTAATAAATGAATATATAAAATAAATAAATAAATAAATAAAATAAAATAAAAAAAAAGACCTGTGACCCACTTCACCCAATCAACTCTAATTTGAATTCTGAAACTTTGAATTCAAATTATAGTTTTCGCAATCACGAGTAGCGACAAGACCTAATCATTAGAGTTTTTGTTTCTTGAAACGGCTCTTCCCCCCCCCCCCCACTTCCCCCAAGTACAATCCTCCTCCTGGGTGGTTACGTGTGTATAGTCGAGTGAGTGTGTGTGTAGGCTTACGTGTGTACGTAGGCGTGTATATGTGTGTAAAGGCACGCGCATGTGTGAGTATCTATGAGCATGCGTGTGTAGGACATGGACGCCACCGCCCAGCAGAAGTGGATTCAGGGGGACAGCGCTCAGGACCAGAGGAGCCGCGCTGGTGGACGGTGGTTCTGCAGAGGCCCCTGGTCTAAGCTGAAAAATGAACCACAACATCAAGGACGGTCAAATGAGAACAATAAGCAATCGTGATTAATCAATAAACCTATAGTGTACAAAAAGGATATTCTAATTTCAAATTGCTACATAAGCATATCAACTAGCTGTTTTCTACAAATGAGTAGTTAAATAGAATTTTGAACATAAAATTTAATTCTTAGTTGTTGAAAGCTAAAAAAATTAGAGGGAAAGAGAGAGAGAAGTTCGCGCCAATATCAGCATTAATTTAAAAAATAATGCCTTATGCTTATGTAATACTACTTTACCCAACCTGACCCACTTCAGGTGCTATTTGAACACTTTCCGACCAGATATTTTAACTTTGCATGTGACAAGGACATCCAAACATGCAAAACTACTTATCAAATTATTCAACAATAAACTCGGTAAAACGTACTGAACTTTTATTGTGAGTGAAGATATTTTTTATATCATTTTTTTAAAAATCGATGACACTGCTCTTAATACTTTCAATAATCTGCTCAACTAGGTCATACATTTTGTGGGTCTGAATAATGAAAATCACGTCCAAGATGCCACGAGGACACAAAAATAATCAAAAGAAACACATCTATTCATTAATTTTCCCATTTAATCACACGAAGCGATTTCGCTAAACGTATTCTTTACGAACCAGACGCTTTCCTAATTGACACCAATTAGTTCCGGAAATCAGATCAAGGAATAACAAAAGAAGGGTGGATGGGAACATGATTTCCAATAATGTGACCTGGACGTCATGCTTCGATATTTGTTATAGATCACGTGACTTGTCCGTTTTTTGCCGTAGCTCGAAATACTGCTGCCATTTTGGAATGATTAATAAATAACGATTTGCCTAATCGTGTCATCGATACGCATTCGAAGTCGAAAGGTGAGCATCCAGAACTGGTTCGAAGTGGGTAGTCGGGACAGCAGATGATTTGGGATGGGTGTTGTTCTCAACATGGGTTTTTACCATATACGCGAAAAATATTTTCCATTTTATTTTTCTTTCTCGTCCAGTTCATCTCATTGCATCAATTCTTTTGTTTCTTGTTTGGTTTACGCTTTCGTTACTCGATCGCCATTTTGGATTCCATGTATGATAGAGAAAGTGTAGCCTGCATGTCAATGTCTTTTGAGCGTGATGACCTCACTAGGCAGTAAGTTCAAGAAATAATCCAGTTATCCGGTTATTGGACGAGAAAAATAAAAGTTCTGTTCATGAAAAATTCCCGAGGGAAAAATAAGGTTGATTTAAGTTCAATTCTTGAAAGTAGATTGGTTGTTGGTCGGAGTTGATTTAAGTCGAGCTACCGGTATTGTTGAAGTCATTTTCATAAGTTGAAATAAATTTAAACATGGTCAGGGGAAAATTTGCAACCTCTAAAACGGACATTTTTTTCAGGTTGAAATTATCAGTGCTGCAAAGTCGTAGGAATGATAACCGACTCCGACATATTTATCCCAAAATCAATCACATTCCAAATCCGCAGCCCAGTAAATAATTATTTGATTTTTTAATTATTATTAGTTGAAATATTTCACAATGCACAGTTTTTGTTCAGCGGGACTTGTACTTTTCCCGAAGAAGTTGTATGAAATCAAGCTATCTTGATTCTTTAAATAACTTTCACAAGTTTAAATAATGTAAAAAAGTTCTTTTTTCCTGAAGGTGGGGGGGGGGAGGGAGTGTCTAAAACCATTGGACACCAACCACTGAAACGGAAACTATTTCATGTAAATAAGAGGATGTGTAGCACTTACATACTGAAATTATAAATTGAGTATTGAATACAAACCCAAAACGTCAGCCCCACATGCAAGTATGCTTCAGATGGAGAGAAGAACTTACCTTAAAAAATGTCTAAAAAAAGTTTGCTCTTAGCTTACTTAATATGTACACTGAACTGACAAAAGTCATGGGATAGCAATAAGCAAATATGCAGATGGTATAGTAATAGCGTCACGCACAAAATGCAATTCATTAAAAAAGGTTTCTAACCTGATAATGGCTGCACGGCGGAATTTAACATATTTCGAACACAGAATGGTGATTGGATTTAGACGAGTAGAGTATTCTACTTCAGAATTAGTCGAGAAATTCAGAATTCTCTTATTTTTAGTGAAAAAAAAAGTGCCACAAATGCCTAGTTTTAGGCATATTCTCCCAACTTGGACTGCGTATTGGCCGACCGAATACACTTAATAACCGAGACCAGTGACCGTCAAGGTTAACAGATCAACGACGCTGAGGGAAATAACAACAGAAGTCGGTATCGGACACACGATAGGTCTGTCCCTTAGAACAGTGCAACAAAGTTTGGATTTAAGGGGACGCGGTACCAAACATCAAAAAAAAAAAAAATTATATTCATTTTAACTCAAAACTTTTTATGATTTTATGTTTATGATTTAATACAATAAAACAATTTAGCAAAAAAAGCCGTGTTAATTCATTATTTAATATAAAATTTAAAAATTTTAAATTTTTGAAATTTTTTTTATAAAAGCTATCTCCTTCTACAATTTTTCTCATATCGAATCCATTCTTTTTTTAAAACACTATTCAAACACTTTTACATAAAACTAGGTATTTTTTAAAATATCAGAGCTATAGAAAAATATTTATGATTTTTTTTATACAGTATGTCTAAAAAATTGGTAAAAATCTCTTATTTTAAAGTTTGATTTAAAAAAAAAAATTGTTTCACTTAGAGTTTCAAAAATACCCAATTATGTGAAGCAAATACTTATAAACATGCGCAAAAAGTTTCAAATTGCTATCTTAAATACAAAAAAAGCCTTTGCACTTTAAATACACCAAAACATGTAAAAATTAGAAACTGAGAAAAACGCATTTAAAGTTTTCAATGGATGTGAACTACCGGAGGAAATTTAAAGAGATCACAGCAGACATGATGTTACGAAATCGGTTATAACTTTTTTCCCTTTTAATATTTCAGAATAAGATTTAGAACATACAAAGAAAACACAGTTGAAGGATCATTTTAAGATTAAAATTTAAAAATCGACAATTTAAAGAAAATTTCACATTTTTTCGGTATTGCATCCCCTTAATGGGCTTAGAAGACCGACTCTAGTGCCTTTACAACCAGCATGACATATTCTGTAACGTTTGTCGTGGACCTACGACCATATCAGATGATCCCTGGTCTACTGAGATAGAATCATGATTTCAGTTGATAAGAACTGATGGTAGTATACCGATGCGATTCCTCCACTTGTTTGCTATTTTGATTCAATGTGTGGGGTCGGTCTAGAAATTCTTTTCCAGACCACACTCATCGTGAGAAAAACATGTTACGCGGGTGTTTTATATCTGTCACCAGTATGGGAGCTGGATAAGTATAAGACCACACGTAAATACGGTTTTTGCTCCCCTTTTCTGAGAAATGTTCGAAATTAGATCTTCAGAAAAGCTAAATTCTATCCGAAGCTGGACATTTGTTGTGCACATAAATTTTCTCCGTTTGGTGTGATATGATGTCTGTGACACTATAGGGAACATTTTTCAGCCATCTTGTCAACGCGGTTGAAAACCACAGACAGCAGATGGAAAAGATCTTAACGCATTTTGACAACATCGTCTGACTGTTGTAAACAGGGGTGCATTCCCCGCCAAACGAATCCCCGTATATAAGAGAAAGTAAATAGTTCAAGAGGGGAGACTCTCGTAATGCAAAGGGCAGATGAGTCGCGGAGTGTGGCTCTCGCAGTTCAAAATATCTTTGTAACATTAATAATCTGTAATTTGTAATATAGCTGTAAATATTGATATGTTGATTAAACGTCTCTAAAAGACCATGCATTCTCTTGTCGTCTTTACACAAGAGGTGGAAACGGTACAGTAGGGCTCGAGCGTGGTTCAGATCTCACAAAGACGTGAACCCAAGCTGCCAGCAAGACACTTAGTAGTCTGGTGTTGTCTCCATAACGGTGTAGTAAGGTTTACATGCAATGGTCTGAATTGCTGACTGTCTGAAAATGGTTATGCCAGCTACTTTAAGAGCACTTGAGCAACAGAGTACACAAATAAACCTTCAAAAACATCGTTCTAAACATAAAGAAAATTTACTTTTGCCATTTTTCTTTTGCACCCACTTCATCACACGCATCTGCCAGATCGGTCTCGACTGAGGTTACTTAGAACGAATAGCACCCGCTGATGAGAAATTACGTTTTAATCTTAAATAAATGTTACAACTCTCATTTTCCTTATGCGCCCACTTCATCACACGCACCTGTGTCAGACTGAGGTAACGTGCGAATAGCGCCCGTTGATTGAAAAAAAAAAGGTTCTAACTAAAAATAAAATTTACAACTAAAGAACTAAAATAAAATGATTCTGAAACTGTTATTCTGTCTGCAATTTCAAGGGAAAAAGTTTTTTTAATTAGAAAAATATACCATAGTAGCGTTCAAAAACTCAAAGTGACTATCAGAAGAAAAAAACAGTTAGCCTCAACTTTTGACTGGATAATTCAAAGTGAGCAGCTAAGAAAAGAAATTATACTACTTAGTATTTCAGCGTAGATGTTTATTTTACTTTGTAAATAGCTGTAACAAAGTGGACGAAAAAGGTTGCGATATAAAAACGACATTCTATAAAACTCTTTCCAAAATTATATTGTATTCTACGGTAAAATTTCAGGTGATTCAGTAGTTTAAATATGCTGGATGAATCTCAAAAACTCACAGAAAGTGCTCAGAATGCCGACTTTGCGTATCGTTGCACAGGTGACACCGTCGAATTGGCTGCTGGTGTACCCTCTGTACGGTTTCTTTTTGTCCAATTATTTTTTTCCGTGGCAACAACAATTCCTACCACGAGATATTCAGCTGAGTCCACAGGTGGGGCCGTGGTAGCCCGATCGGTAGAGTGTCGGATTCGGTGCCGGAGGGTCCTGGGTTCGAACCTCGATGGTCGAAGACCCACCGTCGTCATTAAAGGGGACTGGACGACGTTAAATATGCGGTATATAAAATAATGGAGTCAAGGCACTTAGTAATCAGTCCTCGATATAAATACAGTTGTAGTCAGTTGTGACTCTGAATAGGATTAGGAATAGGAGTCCACAGGCGTTTTGCTCACTAAATATATGCTGCGTAGGTACAAAGTTACGTCAGAGGTGATTACTTGTATTTTTTCATCTCACACGGGACTTTTCTACTTTCCTCTTTTCTGCGAATGAGATGCGATCCTATGTTCCTATGTAATTTTTGGTAAAAAGAGGATGAGTATTTTCATTCCTCTTACTTTGTAAAAACAAGTTAGAATTACTCTGCATTTCTCATACACACACACACACAAAATAATAATAATAATTTGAATTTTGACACCTTGCATTCAAATTATGTTTTTCGCAATCACGAATGTGTGTATGTAGACATGCGTGTTTGTGTAGTTAGGCATGAGTGTATGGGTAGTTGTGTGTATGTGTGCTTGCGTGTGCGTGGGGGGTATCTGTGGGTGTGTATGTGTTTGTGTGTGTGTGGGAGGGGTATCTGTGTATGTGTGTATGTGTTTGTGTGTGTGTGTGTAGGTGTCTGTATGTATGCGTGTGTGTATGTGTAGGTGTATGTATGTATATATGTGGTGTGTGTAGGTGTGTGTACGTGTGTTTGTGTGTGTGGGGGGATATCTGTGGGTGTGTGTATGTGTTTGTGTGTGTATGTATGTATATTTGTGTGTGGGTGGGATATCTGTGGGTGCGTGTATGTGTTTGTGTGTGTATGTATGTATATATGTGTGTGTGTGTAGGTGTGTGTATGCATGCGCGTGTGTGTAGGATATGGACGCAACCTCGAGACGGCTTTCGCTATAGGAGCCGCATCGTGAGGAGCCGTCGACGGTGATGCTGCAGAGGGTGTTGGCGGGAAAATAAAATCATAGGAACGCCAAATACAGTCAAATGAAAGCAATCGTGATTGCTCAAAAAAAAAAAAAAAAAAAAAAAAAGAAAGAAAGAAAAAAAAAACATCACACACCCTAGAAAACTCTCTTAAAAACCATTAATTTTGAAGCGCACACAGCTTTCTTTAAAAAACATAGCATTTTCATGTTTCTACATTCAACAGTAATTAACTTTGACTTTATATATCTCAATCCAGAGAACTCTAATAGTTCAATCACGTGGAAAGCATTCATTTAGATAAAAGCCACTTCCTTCTACTTTTGTCTAGACCTTATCTGGAATCTTGGAGAATATATTTAATGGAGACATGATTCAAGAACCATGCTGCGCAATTGCAGTAAAATGGAATTATTTTGAGTATTCATCCGGAAAATATATTTTTAAATGACTTATTTTTCACATTTATGGCTCTTCGGGAGTGTTTTTGCTTCAAGTAGCAGAAATTTATGGACTTTCATGTTCTAATCTCCTATTTTGTTTCCTGGAAACTATAAAGATGCGTATTTCGTTAAAGTTATTTTCTTTTTTTACTTTTGATCTTTAGTACCAGAAAAATCTGTGTAATAAAGTTGCAAAAATTTTGATGCTAGTACTTCATGTAACATGTTACAAACGTCACAGATTGTTTTTTGTAAATCCAAACACATTTCCCTTTTATTCTTGGTTAAATAAAAATTTGAAATTAACTAAAGAGAAAAAGAAGGGGGAAGGGAAAGATAGTTTCACTGAGAATTGTTTTTCTTTCTTTTCTTTTGTTTTTTTTACTACTCAAGATATCTCAGCGATGATCTGAAATTAGTAGTTGATCCTGAATACAAAAGAAATAGTTTTCAAGGTTATCAAAAAAAAAAAAAAAAATCCCCGCTGGTTACCATGAGCAACAACACACTATCCTCTTAAGAAATTAGGCTACAGAACAATCTTGAAGAATCAAACTTTAAATAATGAAACTGTTCGTGATTTTGTCACTTAACCACTCAATTTTCAAGCAAACGACTGCACAGAATTGATCGATCGGAAAAATTGCGTATTTCCGGATCCCCCGCCACTAACCGAACATTTATCCGATGCGCAACTTGAGAAAGTGGATCAAGCGAATGGCGTTATTAAAAGCAAATAATGGAATTTGCACTAGAGAGGTCGAAAGAGTATAGTTAGGTTAGTGGCAGAAGCACCTTCATCTGCTGGAGCAGCAAGTCGAAATGACTTTATACGTACAACACTGGTGTCTTGAAAATTATTGCCAAATTTTGAAAATAAAACAAAGTAGTATAAGATGTAAAATTTATATACTTCGTAAAAAAAAAAAAAAAAAAAAAAAAAAAAAAAAAAAAAAAAAAAAGAATAAATTAGTTAGAATGCAGCCTCGAGGAGAATTCTAAGTTATTCTACCTTAACTTCGGGAAAACAAACGAAGAGTTTCTATGAAACAGCAACACAGTGGCGTATTAACGGTCCTCTGGTGCTTTCCTATCTTACCCTTTAGTTTTAATCCGAAAGAATTGTGTAGCGTTATTATAGAAAAAGAAAGTGCGCAAATCGCTTTAATTAAAAAAAAGTGTTTAGTAAAAATTTTGTTTTTAAAGGTCAAAATAATAAAACTCTGCAAATACTCCAAATTTTGCCGAGCGGGTGAAGGTCTTAAATATCGTACGGTATCAATATTTATATTTTTCCATGAGTTAAGAATCTTAGTAGGCAACCATTTTCACTATAGATGATCGAAAACTATGAGTAAGAAATTTTTAAAAAAGGCAATAAATGTCAATTTTTACATTTTTGGCGAAACTTTAAGGACCTTACTAGAGGTCTAAATATGTTTTGACTACCAAAAATAATAATGCAGTCCCCCCGAGGTGGGGGTAGGATAAATCGAGTGGCTTTATTGCAAGTGAATACTGGAATTTGCACTAGAGGTCGAAAGATTAGTTAGGTTAGTGGCAGAAGCATCTTCATCTGTTAGTGGAGCAGCACAACTTTTCCTACCAGAGCCGATTAAAAAAAAATACATGCGTGAAAATTTTATTTTATTAAAAAATGTCAATTTTTACATATTTGGCGAAACTTCAAGTGGCTGGCGGGGGATGTAAATATATTTTAATTTGCAAAAATATACTAACACTAGCATTTGATTCCAATACATACCTCTTCCTACCAAAGTGGATTTCTATTTTTAAAAAAAGTTAAACTTTTGACCCTATTCAGTGTAGGTTTCTACTCTAAGGTGATGGTTTCTATGAAGTATTCTGTAAAATTACAGATTAGTGTTATGGGAAAGCGCGTTTAACTAGGACTTAGATTCAGGAGTCCTTCTGAAGAACCTGGAAAGCATTACAAAGACATGAAGTGAACAATGCAAATATTCGTCGGAATAAATGTGAAAATCAATATTTAATTGAAAATGTTAAAATAAATAAATAAATTAATAAAAACAAAACAGAAAAAATAATAAAAAATAAGAATAAAGACGTAGTCACGTCTGAGTTCACAAATATACTTGGAATTATCAAAAACGAAATCAGAGGAAATCTTGCATCAAAAGGAATTCAAAACTCCCGACATTTTCAAGGAAAAATGTACAGCATAGACCTTGACCGCGCCTGTTTTTTTTTTTTTTTTGAAATTTGGATGAAAATATATTTACGAACAAACCTACTAAACAAAGATCTTATATTGGAAACTGAAGGGCATTTGACAGAGATTAAAAACTTAGGTTAAAGGATATTACGAAGAACTGAAAACCGATGCTAATCTCCAACTGGAAGGTAACGGTCAGAAACTAGTATCGAATTACTGGGATTTTTCTCTGTGTTCTCAGTTATTTTTTTACTTGAAACGAAGCCGATATTATCATCTTAAGTTTATTTTTTTTAAGTCGAAAAATTATTAAAATGATATATTTTTCTATCAAATGTCATATCATCCTGTATCATGTACGCATGTAGGGGAATGTGGGGCAAAGTGAAATATCAGAGTAGAGTGAAATAATGAGACATTTAGTTGTTTTAGCGCCATCTGTCTGGCAATATTTTACCTATGTCGTAACACAGCATGCAGTCTATTTCAGTAAGAAAAAAAGTTATCTCTGAAGATTAAAGCATAAGCTAATACGAGCGATTTCTAAAAATTATTGCTAATACTGAGAGATTTTGTAAAAACCCAAAATTGACTTTTTTTTAAATTATGAAATGCTTAAGTTCATGTTATTAACATTTAAACCATTAATTTATTCAGTTCATACTATCAACATTTTAAATGCTAATATTCGCTACAATATTTATTTGTTTAATACATACTAAGTTTTTTTTTTAAATTATTTTTTTTACTCTCAATGTTTTGTTTAGTTTGTGCATGCACTTCAAAGTTGATGGAGCAAAGTGAAATATTTCATTTCGTTTACTTTATTCAATGATTTATTAAATCACTGATGCATTCATTTGCAATTTAATTTATTTGTATTCCTTCATTGATTAATTACCTGATTTATTCATTCATGTTTATTTCACGTACATTAATTAATTATTTTTTTTACTGTTTTATTATTTATTCATTTATTCTTTCATTATTTTATTTGCTCATTCATTTAACCAAAAATAGTTTTGATAATCAAATACGAACTTTTTCTTCTGAAAAACTGTGCCAAGGAAAAAAAGGGAAAAATTCCCACCTTTTTATTTTTGAAGGTAGAAAGTTACTGCCGAAAATAAATAGAAATGGTTCACTGCAAGTTTTGCCATAAAATACACTGTTATTTCTTTTTGTACTGTAATTTTGAAAACGAATTTTCGAAAAATTAGAAAAAGGTAAGTTACCTTAACAAATTCATATTCCCCTATTTTTCATATTGTTCTTTTGGTGTTTGCTATTATTTCTGATTCCACTGCGAAACTTACTTTGAAGAAGACGTAATTGCTTGAAACCATTGAGAAGGGATAAAATGGTGGGAGTGAAGATTTATTCGTGAAGCACAGGTCACAAGTCACGTGATTGATTTTAAAGCAAAGCATTGGAAGAAATCAGGTTTCTTTCGCTAGTTTCTCGCAAAACGTGTCAACCATTCGTCGTTGTTGAGTCACGTGACCTGGGATCGATGCTTTAGCTTTTTGCTAAGCAAATTATTGGACTTGCTTCCTCCATTTACAATTACTGCTCTATGCTTGAAACCCTTTATAAACAAAAACAAGTTGGAATGGGGAATAGTTACAGCTCTTTTTGCAAAATTAATAAACATTTCTTTATTTTACAATGTGTACGTTGAAAACACTAATTCTCTATCATCATTTCCTTAGCGCTCGAAAAGTGACTAACAATTCCAATCAATGTTTTAAGAATACTTTTTCGATTTAGAAGTTCCTGCAGGAGCTGTTATTTCATTATTTATTTATTCTTTTATCATTTTAATTTGCTTTGTTTATTATATTTTTAAAAAAACTTTCATCCTACGCGCCAATCGTTCCAATGCCATTGGTGGTTTTTCAACACGCTGATCAGTTTGCGCAAGGAAAACGTGGTTGATGCTCTTCGAAAATTTTGGAATTCTTTCAATGTACTCGCAAACACTGCGTTGTTAAAAATTACCGCAAGTCTCCAGGCCAAACACATGTGTAATTTTATTTGGATAAGTTTAGCCGGATGGCAGCTATAGCTGTTTCCCCCACCTTTTTGACTACCTTGAATTTTACATAAGTTTAGCTTGAGACGATTTCAAAATGTTAGTAAATTAGTTTATTAATGCCACAATAGTTTTATCAAAATAATAATAATAATAATAATAATAACAATAATAATGATAACAAAACAAAATAATAATGTAAGAAGTTCGTTTACTTTGATTTAAAAATAAAGACAGCTTTTGGATTATCAGTATCAGCTAGAATTTGCTTAGTTTTTTGCGTTATCCCTGACGGAATGCTTATTTGTGCAAAACAATTCAATTCGACGCAATGAAATTAAAAAAAAAAAAAAATGAAAGAAAGAAAGACACTATGTTTGTTTGATAATTATACCAGAAGTGGACCTAAAGGGGGACGGTCCTCGGATTCATGACCCTCCCTCTATGTTTAAGTGACCAAATATAGCTTAAAACATTGTTTTGAAGACTTACTCTTCAAAAAATTCGATCCAGACCCCGTATTTCCCCCAAAAAACAAAAGAAAAAAAGACCAAAAAAAAAAAAAAAAACTTCTGACGTCTTTCGCAAAACTTCTTTTTCAAAACGACTCATTCCAAAATCAGGTA
The DNA here is from genome assembly GCF_026930045.1 of Uloborus diversus. NCBI lineage: Eukaryota > Metazoa > Arthropoda > Arachnida > Araneae > Uloboridae > Uloborus > Uloborus diversus. Next base: position 251,707,534 of record NC_072731.1, read on the forward strand.
CTGAGTCTGCCCTTGAGTAGCTCAAATCTTATAAAGAAGAAAAAAAAAGTGAAATTTATATGATTCTGCATGCTTTAGCTGATTTGGATAACAGGAAATATTATTTGTTTGAATGTAAATCTACGTTTCACTTTTTTTTCCAGAAATGGCTCTTTTCAAAGCTTAACATGAACTAAATCTGAGTAAAGTTTTGGTAAATCATTAAAAATTTAGAAGAAAAGTTTTCAAACAAAGCAATAATGCCTTTTTAATTAAACTGAATGTTACAGAAAAAAAGGGGAAACTTATTCACAAAAAGAAAACGTGGAATGCGTGACTTCTGCCAGTTATTTCGTCATTGTAACGAAGAAGGAAGCCGAAAGCACTCTTTTTTCTTTCTTTCTTTCTTTCTTTTTTTTTTGTTGAAAAAAATCTGAATTAGAGGAAAGTCTTAAATTGTGGAAATAGCCATTAAATGTTGTTTCCGGAGATAGCAAGTTACCGTCCAAAAAATTTAGATACAAGCATAAAATACAATTTACATTAAAAATAAAAATAGGGAGATTATAATTTCATATGTAAATAATAATAAAAAAATTCGCGAAGCACAAGTTAGGATTAATTTATTAGAAAAACATCACGTGTTGACTTTATTTAGAACCAGTGTTATTCGCACGGCTTTGTTCGTAGTGGAAAATTAAAAGGTCATTTGGTTCGCCTGTAAATTATAAATAATGTATGGTGAATTTCTTGCCAATTGGCTTGCCTATGTTACGGTTCCACGTTGTGATAACTTGTGATTTACTCGTCCATCTTATGTTAATTTTGCTCGGGAAAACGTTCTTAAAATTCGAACTGAAGAAGAATAAAACCGAATTTTCAAAAACTCGCTTCGAGGTGCACACCCCCATGCTACAAACTAACTTTGTGCCAAATTTCATGAAAATCGGCCGAACGGTCTAGGCGCTATGCGCGTCACAGATATCCAGACATCCAGACAGAGAGACTTTCAGCTTTGTTATTAGTAAAGAAGATAAAGAAAGCCCAGAAAATAGGGTGTCCTACAATTATAGATACTTTTTTTAATTTTTAAACTCTGTTTAATGTATGCATGGAGTTCAAAATAGTACGCATGAATTATTTTCTTGCCATCGTCAATTTCCTCCTCAGAATTTTAGTTTTTTTTATGGAATTGATCAATTATTGACATTGTTTTTGTGTATTTTACTCCTCCGAAATGAATTTCAGGGATAAAAAAAATAACAAGAGAAATTACACTCCTTGGAAAAAAAACCTAGCAATATATCTGCAGACATTTATCAGCCGTTGCCATCTTTTGAAATGAAATAACAAATAAAGCGTTTTTAAAAGAAGACAAAGAAAGGGTTTAGTGTTCAAGGAAGCGATCGCTTTTAAGTTGAGTATAACTTATAATTTAAGCGACACCCTGTTATCACTTCTCATTTCAAAAGCTAGAAAAGTTTTGTTATTATTCAAACATAGGGAAATTGAAATCTAATGCAATAGGAGCGTAATAAGAGCCTTGGCGAAATGTTTGAAAACCTTTAAATTACGTTTACATAGGAAGTCATTTGCTTTTTGAACCTTTCATTATAGGAATTTCCTCAGACGTTTTGCAAGTTGGCTTTCTAATGATTGATGAACGTAAAGTTCTAGTCCTAAACTGAAGAATGACAACGTATTCAAATTGCTTGCAATTTTTGAAGTTCTTTGACCATTTTCCTCAATTGTTTTTTCTCTTCAGCATGGCCCAGTGAAATTTTTTTTAGTCCTTATTTCTCGTTTAAGCTTTACCAGGAAAACATAAGTAAGTGTGGTTTTCAAAAAAAGGAAAAAAAAGTAGCATTAAAAGACAAACATAACTTTTGACGTAATAACTTTCGTCGTATTATTAACCCTCGTTCCCTTGTCTCCTTTATTAAAAAAAGGTAAGATCAAAGAAAATTTTGAAGGGCGGGATTTTGTGGCGGGAATGTGTCCAGGACACCCCATAGCACCTACAATATATACCACCAAATTTTGTACAAAATTACTTAGAGTTCCGGTGGTTTGCACCTGTTTATTTTTAATTGGAATTTTTTAAGCTCAAATTTCGCGTAAATTGCCTATTATTGTCTATTAAAGGGGTAAAAAATTACTTGCACATATTAATATTATATGTCGTTGGAAGGGGTAAAATTTTCTGCGTTCTACGCAATTTGTTTCAATGCTCTAACGTAAATACGGCGGGAATTATTTGCGTTTTTATCTTGCACTTTTTTAGGCTTAGCTAAGATTTAGGCACAAATTTTAGGGCTACTTCTATAAATAAAAAGTGAAGGAATTGTTCCACAGTTTTCTTTTTGACACCACTGGAGGGAGCGGCTTTTTAAACTCCAGATCTAACTGGACTTATGGTCGAAAAACTTAGCTTCTATCTCCAAAAAAAAGTTATAAGCAGTTTTAATCAATGTCAAAAATTTTTATTTCTATTCAAATTATTGATGTTTTATTTGGCGTTTCCATAGTTACGACTTTTTAATTTGTTTGTTTCCTCTTACTTATTCACAAATTTTAAGGGTTTCGATTTTAATGGAACATCTTAGGCTCAACTCAATTCAAGCCCTGAGCTAAAGAGCAAAATATATTACTAGAGACCACGAATATAAAAGTGACTTTTCAAACGTATACAACTGCAATTTTGCAATACTCAGGAGCCTCTTAGCCCTTGTCGCTCTGCAAGTTGGTACACATTATTTTGAAACCCGGGGAAGGGTTGCTTTTTGTTCCAAAGGGAGCTCATAATGCGTTTTTAATCTGTTTCTGTTTAACTGACGATTTAAACCTTTGCGAATCAAATAATATTGCGAAGAAATCTTCGGGGTTGGTGAGCGTTAGCGAGCAGGGGGCAGGCCCCTTAGTTATAGAAATAAAAGCTCTCAAAATTTGCCGAAATATTGGAAAACTTCCGCAAATTTAGCTATAAAAATGGACACTTCAACATTGCCTATAGCTTCGTTAAGATTTAAAGGCATCGGCACCATTTCCACGCAGAGCCTTCTATTTCTCGCGAAACGTTGCTATTTCTTATTTTAAAAAAAATTTGTTCGAATCGAATTATCCGTTCAAAAGCTATTAGGAGAGGAAACAAACTGGCAGACAAGCATTTTCTCCATCTCAAAATTCTACTTCCTGATTTTTAATTTTATTGTTATTTATTCAATGATTGTTTAAATTTTTAAACTTTTTTTTTCTGTTTTCAGCGATATTTTAAAGATGCATTAAGTCTTCTTTCTGACTTTTTTCTTCTCTTTTTTACATTTATGGGAAAGTATGCTGAAAAAGGCTAAACGTGTCACGCCACTGAAAGAAAACTCAAGAACGTTAAAATAACACAAATATGCAACGCAGACACGAATTTCAGGGTTACAGTACATCCCGATTTTTCAATGCAAAATGATTTGACTTTTTGGGTGTAAAGCAACGCTTCTCATTCTTTTAGCATTTACTACTTCATTTGCAAAACCAATACTCATCGTGGGTTTTTCCTCTCAATGTAAACCAGCAACATTTTGAGCATTTTTGAGAATTAATAATGTATTTTGAGCATTTACAGAAATTATTTTAACCCTTCAGGGTTAAGCAATTTGAGACTTATATACCCCTTTAGCTCAAAATTGTTTTTCGAAATTATAGAGCACAGATAATTTATAAATTATGCATATTTTTTCATGTTATAGTTCGCACGAAAATCGAAATATTAGAAAAAAAAAAAACATTATTCACATTCCTTAAAAATAGCTGTAACTTTATCTTTAAAATATCGCAAATGAAATTGCGTACATCGACAGACATAGCATTTATGCTGTCAAACTTCAACTTTCATTCAAGATTTCTCTTTCATTTAAAATGTAATGTAAGCAGCCACATTAATTATTCAAATACTTCTGAGCGGAACAATAAATGAACCAAATTTAGCAAAATTATTGTACTTTTGAATCTCTAATTTACCATATAGACACATGAGTCTCAATCATTTACGCAAGCTCTATTGATACGATTTTCACTTAATTTGTCATTAATAATATTTAAGTCGCCAATTAATAGTGTTAAAAAAAGTTCACACTCTATGAAAATTTTATGGTCTTTAATGGGTTAAAAGCTAAAGAAAAAACTCCTTTTAGTTGCTATTGATTTGATATTTTACTTTACTAATAATAAAGCTGAAAGTCTGGGTATCTTCTTCACTAATAATAAAGCTGAAAGTCTGTGTCTCTGGATGTCTGCTACACGCATGGCGCCTAGACCGTCCGTTCGGTCGTTTTTCAAAAAATTAGTGCGTAGCGTAGGGGATAGCACATCGAAGCGATTTTTCCAAAATTCGATCTTTTTCTTTTTCTATTCCAATTTTAAGCCCTTTTTACCGAGCAAATTACTATAACATGGACGGGTAATTTACCATAACGTGGACAAGCAAATTATCATAACATCTACGAGCAAATGAACATGGCATATCAGGGAGAAATTCATCATCCATTATTTCTAAATATACAGGCGAACCAAATGACCTTTTAATTTTCTCCTACGGGCAAAGCCGTGCGGGTACCGCTAGCTTGAAATTAAGAAATACTTATGGCAGAAAAGCTAAAGAAAGTATTGCAACATTCAATGGTACAAAGTTGCAGAAAACTGCATACATAAGGAACCCCTTTTTCAATGCAAAAGAGTTGAGCTGATGGATTAAAAGCTCAACTCTTTTCCATTGAGAAAGGGGTTTTCATGTAAGCCCAAAGCACATGTGTGCAGTTTTCGGAAGGCTTGCGCGATTTAACGTTTTTTTTTTTTGCTTTTAGCTCCGTGTGAGTTTGAATTAACTGATATTCCCCTCTTTATTGATATAGTCCTCCCGTAGGGTGGACAGATTGATAATTTCAGCAAAAGCTTTGTTCTGCTTTTCTTGAAGCCCCGAGACAACAGTCCGGAATCTGGTTGCAAAACCCTCGCTAATTTAACATTGTTGAATCTACTATTATTTTCTACCACAATGATATTTTTTTTATGTCTTATGCCATTACATCATTAACAGTTTTTATGTAAGAGCGTAAGACAAACCGTCCTTTTCATAATTAAAACCTATTTTCACGTAATCAGTCGGGTATATAGCGCATAGATCGCAACTTATCACTCATAATCGATCATATTTCTTTACATCAATGCGTGTCCCTCATCAATCATCACTATGTTTTCTTCATGACGATAGTATTATCACCTTTCTTTCAGTGTGGAACTGCATTGCATGTCCCGCTCTGTTCTTTCTACACCTCAAATTTTGAATATGAAATTAGCTTTAATTGGTGACATCAAACTCGGGATATAGTAAAACCTGTGAAGTTTACTACCCTCGTAAGTTGACCGCTTTTTTCAGGCACGGAATTAGCCCTTATTATATAAACCAACCTCTGTAAGTTGACCACCTGTTGAAGTTGACCACTGAAGTAGTGCACCGCAAGTGGGCAACTTACACAGGTTTCACTGTATTACGCAAGATGTGGCTTAAATTCCAACTTCGCTAATCATATGGAAAGACTTGACCTTGATAAAATAAATGAATTAAGAAAACTTCAATAATCAGCTACAGGGTTATTTATGATTACACCCAGGTTTAAGCAGTGCTATAGTAAAAGAAAAAAAATAAGACGAATACAGCTAGAAAGAGCATTTAAAAGAATACAGAAACAATTCATCGTTGAAAGTTTGAGCCCACAAGAAAAAAAAAAGTTTTATAAATATTTTTTCTCCAAATTAATAGTCACTTCTTTATGATCCTTCTTTTTGTTGCTATTTAAAGGTATGCAATATGATCCTTCTTTAAAAAAAAACTTTAAATTATGAAATCAGCAGTGAAAAATATTAATACGTAATTTGATGCATAAGGAATAGGTAAAATAAAAAGTTGATTGCATGTCTTTCTACCACACCTTTTACCTCTTAAATGACTTGTACCGTTTTACTCAGAAGGTAACCATCTAAACTAAGTCTAAGGTCTGTTAATTTGTTTTGTCCAAATTAATAGCCATTTCTTTATGATCTTCTTTTCGTCAATTTTTAAAAGTATTCAATCATCTATGAAAAAAATTAGTATGGGAATGTGGAGCAAAGTGAAATGGTGGAATGTTTACTCCACTTTTAGTACCACTTACTAGTAATATTTTAACCATGTAGTTTATTCCAGTCAAGAAAAATTACCTCTGAAAATCAAAGCATATGATAATACAAGCAATTTTCAAAAACTGATACTCAAATTGAAATATTTTGTTGTAAGTCAAAAATTATTTTGATGTTATCAAATGATAATGATCTTGTTATTAACTTTTGCATATTAATTGGGACCTTCTAATATACCGTGCAGTATTTGTTTAGTTAATATTTTGCTTATTTTCCTTTTTAATATTTTACCAAATTAATGAAGTACAAGCGGGGCAAAGTGAAATTAGTTTATTTCGTTTTTTCATTCAATCATTTACTAAATCACTTACTTATTCATTTATTAACTAATTTATTTTTATTCCATCATTTAATAACTCTCTTATTAATTCATTCATTCACTTATTTTCTCACTCATTCACTATTTTATTCAGTCATTTATTTTCCCTTATGTATTAATTAATATATTTATTTATTTATTAGTTTATTGTTCCTTTATCTTTTCATCTACTCAATTATTCTTTTATTTGCTCATTAATTTGTTCAAAAATATTTTTCACATTCGAGTAGAAAATATTTCATTCGAAAAGTATTTCATTTTTCACGTTGTCCCATAAAAAAAAGTGAAAATTTTCCGCCTATTTTTTGACACAACAGTTTAACTGGCAGAAAAAAAAAGGTTTCAATGCAAAATTTATTATAAAACTAATGTTCTTTCTTTATATACTGCAATTTTCAAAACAAATTTCCAATTTGTTCCTTTTGAAAAAGCTGTCATCTTATTTGTTTTACTTTGCCCCACATTCTCCTACCTTTCCTCACTATTAAAAAAAGGGAAAATAATGGGTGCTTATTGTATGTCTTACTATGAAATCTTTATCTGCGATATCAAATCTCTCATTTCCCATATAAGTTGAGAAGTTCCAAAAATTGTCAATATTTTTTGTCCAAATAACCAGCTACTTCAAGATCCTTTTTTTTTGTTAATATTTTCAAATGCAGGCACACTCAGCCGAGAGAAAATCAATAGTTTAATTTGCAATATTTAAAGTAGGTAAAATAAAGAGTGTTTATTACATGTCTACTACCCCATCTTTTATCTGAAAAATTAAAGCTCCTATTTCACGCAGAAAGTAACCAGCAAAACACAGTACAAGCTTTGTTGTATTCTTGTGCTAATTATTAGTTAATTCATTTTGATCCTTCTTTCTTAATTAATATTTGAAAGTATATAAATATTTCAGCAGATTCAATGTCAGCCGAGATAAAATTAGTATCACAATTTACTATTTAGAAAATAGATAAAATGACTAGTGTTTGTTGCATGTGTACTACCCCATCTTTGATCTAAAAAATTAAACCTCCTATTTTACACAGAAGGTAACCATCCGAACAAAGTACAAGCTTTGTTGGTATTCTTGTGCTAATTATTAGTTAATTCATTATGATCCTTCTTTCTTAATTATATAAATCTTTCGGCTGATTTAATATCAGCCGAGATAAAATTAATATAAAAAATTATTTTTTGGAAAATAGATAAAATGACTTGTGTTTATTGCATGTTTACTACCCCATCTTTTATCTCAAAAAAAAAACTCCTATTTTTGCAGAAGGTAACAATTTAAACAGAGCACAAGTTTTGTTAATATTTCTGTGCTAATTATTAGTTACTTCATTATAATCTTTCTTTCTTGATTAATGTATTTGAAAGTATATCAATCTTTCGGCAGATTTAATATCAGCCGAGTTAAAATTAATATAATAATTTACTATTTGGAAAATAGATGAAATAAATAGTGTTTATTGTAAGTCTACTACCACATCTTTTATCTAAAAAATAAATCTACTATGTTACACAGAAGGTAAGCAGCCAAACAAAGTACAAGTTTTGTTGGTCTTTTTGCGCTAATTATTAGTCACTTCATTATGATCCTTTTTTCTTGATTAATATTTGAAAGTATAAAAATCTTTCGGCAGATTTAATATCAGCCGAGCTAAAATTAATATAATAATTTACTATTTGGAAAATAGATGAAATAAATAGTGTTTATTGTAAGTCTACTACCCCATCTTTTATCTAAAAAATTAAATCTACTATGTTACACAGAAGGTAAGCAGCCAAACAAAGTACAAGTTTTGTTGGTCTTTTTGCGCTAATTATTAGTCACTTCATTATGATCCCTTTTTCTTGATTAATATTTGAAAGTATATAAATCTTTCGGCAGATTTAATATCAGCCGAGATAAAATTAATAGCATAATTTACTATTCGGAAAATAGACAAAGTAGCTAGTGTTTATATTGTAAGTCTACTACCCCATCTTTTACCTCAAAAAACAAATCTCCTATTTTCGAAGAAGATAACCATCGAAACAAAGTACATGTTTTGTTAATATTCTTGTGCTAATTATTAGTTACTTCAGTATGATCCTTCTTTCTTAAGAAATATTTGAAAGTATATATAAATCTTTCTGCAGATTTAATGTCAGCCGAGATAAAATTAATATCATAATTTACTATTTGGAAAATAGATGAAATAAATAGTGTTTATTGTAAGTCTACCACTCCATTTTTTATCTAAAAAATTAAACCTCCTATTTTACACAGAAGGTAAGC